>NW_016107937.1:794582-896736 GCF_001604975.1 Cebus imitator
AATCTCTCTCTGTCATCAGGCTGGAGTGCAGTGGGGCAACCTTGACTCACTGCAACATCTGCCTTGTGGGTTCAAGTGATTCTCCTGCCTCAGCCTTCCGAGTAGCTACAAGTGTGCACCACCACGCCCAGCTAATTTTTCTTTTGTATTTCTAGTAGAGACGGGTTTTCACCATGTTAGACAGGATGGTCTGGATTTCTTGATCTCATGATCCACCCACTTTCACCTCTCAAAGTCCTGGGATTAACTACCATGCCTGTAACTACCACGCTTTTAGACTTTAAACTGTCTTTGGCTTGGAGGTGGGGTTTCACAGGGTACCTGCCCCTATCTGCCTAGGCATGTGGCTACCTCCTGTCACTATTGAGCAGTAGTACCATTGTTCTAATAACGAAGCTGGACCGTACTCTCCAAACACCTGTGGGATGCTTTTTAGCAATTTTTCCTTCTTGGAAATTTGTTATATGTCAGTTACTCTCCCAAGAATGCTCATTAATCTTGGGACCCAGAGAAGAAGAATCTCTTTAATTGCTGGGCTACGCAAATGTGCCATTTTCCTACACTAAGAGCCACAGAGTGCTTCTTTCTGGCTATGGTGGCCTAAGATTGCTATGTGGCCATTTGTAACCCTCTGCATTATCTTCTCTTCATGAACCATGAGGTCTGTACCCTGATGGTGGCTGGCTCCCGGATCACTGGAACTCATGTCTAGATAGTGGTGCAGGCATTCCAGGTTTTCTCTTTGCCATTTTAGGGTTCCAAACAAATCAACCACCTGTTCTGTGACATTACCCCAACACTTACACTGTCCTGTGGGAATGTGTTTTTGACTGAAATGAATCTCTGCATAGGTACTGTGTTGCATGTCACGGCTTCATTTCTGTTGATACTTATCCCCGCTGACAAAATTATCTGCACAATCCATAAATTGCCATCAGCTACAAATACAAGCTGTGTCACAGTTTTCTCCATCTGTTTATCTCATCTCACAACTGTGGTAAGGTGTTTGGTTAAGACTTTATTACATATTTAAGACCAAAAACCAGTCATTCATGCTTTCTCTTTTTCATACTATTGTGGCCCCATTATTAATCCCATGACATATAGTCTAAGGAATAAGAATGTATAATGGTACTAAAAAAATCACTCTGACAATCTTGTTTTCTTATATCTAAACTGAAATTCCAAAACATATTTATTTTTATCTCTGCTTCTTATCTGTGTTTAGAGTGGTATTTATTTTCAAATTAAACTGATTTTTAATTTTGAGATATGTTTCTATCAGGTTATAGCAGTAATGTATGTGTCAAAAAATAGCAAATAATTCCACTGGTAATTTTATAATTTTTTGTACAAAGTCTTCTTTTAGTAAAATCTTTTGATAAGGGCTGATGTAATAGACTCAATTGTAATAAGAACTCTATTATGTGTTCTCTTTGAAATCATATCACATATTTCCATAGATTCTCAACAGTACATTTTAAAGGGAGGCTGAAATAGATGTTATATGCATATATATACACACACTTACTCAAATATATTTTCACCTAGCAATGACTGTCCAGAGAAATCACTTCTTATAGAAAAAGTACCTTTTTTTGGTAATGTACTTTTACAAATGATGTTGGTATACAAGAGCAGTAAATATTAAGCATGATTTATGTAGAAATCAGATTAAACATTTCTACATGCTATAACTCTGACTTGATAAAATACAAATTTTATTGAAATATATGCATATAATAAGAACTTGAAGAAAAATGCGGAAAAATTAACAATTTTTAATTGAATGCTGACAATTTTTTCTTCTAAATGTATTTTTCTGGAAATGATACAGGAATAAGAAAATTAGGAAAGAGAAAATAGTTTTTATGAGAATACCTACTTTGAAATCAAAGATACCACATATGTACATTGTACAACACATACACACAGCAGTCAACAAACGTATGAACAAATGCTTCACATCACTAATCATCAGAGCAATGCTAATAAAAACCACAATGAGATACCATCTCACATCAGTCAGAATGGCTTTTGTTAAAAAGTCAAAAAACAACAGATGTTGATGAGGCTGCAGAAAAAAAGTGAACTCTTATACAATGATGGTGAGAATGTAAATTAGTTCAGCCACTGTGGAAAATAGTTTGGAGATTTCTTAGAGAAATGTAAACTACCACCATTTGACCCAGAAATCCCACTTCTGGATGTATATTCAATACAAAACAAATTGTTCTACTAAAAAGACACAAGCACTTGCATGTTCATTGCCACACTATCCACAATAGCAAAAAACATGGAATCAACCTAGGTGCCCATCAATACTGGATTGAACAAAGAAACTGTAGTCCATATACAACATGGAATACTAAAGAGCCATAAAAAGAATGAGATCATGTCCTTTACAGCAATGTGGATACAGTTGAAGGCTATTATCCTAAGCAAATTAATGCGGGAACAGAAAACCAAATATTGCATGTTGTCATTTATAAGTAGGGGCTAAACTCTGGGTATTCATGTACATAAAGATGGCAAATAGACACTGGGAAATACTAGTGGGGGGGAAGGTTTGAAACACTAACTGTTGCCTACTATACTCACTACCTGGGTGATGGGATCATTCATACTCCAAATCTCAACATCATGCAATATACCCAGGTAACAAACCGTACATATATCCCCTGAATCTAAAATAAAAGCGGAAGAAAAAAAAAAGATGAATGAAAATGTGATAGTATTCATTCATTATAGATAACATAGAGTAAAATATTCTATTACTTTTCTGTTTTATAGAAAATTTTCAGCATATTACAATTAACCTGTGTTATCATTGTAATAAGTAAAAGCAAACAAAAAATGTTGATTCTTTGTTGGTAAAGAAAATGGTAATAGTTGCTTGTACTGTATCCCTAATAATTTTGATACAATTAAGCTTGTTCTTTTTCTATATTTCATGTTTTCCTAATGAACTTTTCATATGTGAAAGCAATAAATTTCTGAGAAGCCATTATCTATCACTAGGATTTATGGTTTAAAAAGAATGTTGCAGAGTTTACAGCTGCTTGAAAAGCTTTTGCCCACTAGTAAATAAAGTCAGTTCTGATCACATTCACATGTACATACCTAACTCTAGCTAGATAGGCCCTAAAGATAATCACAGACATCCTTATAAGGGGGTTGTAGATGGAAATTTGACCCACCAAAAAAAAAAAAAAAAAAAAAAAAAAAANATTTTTATTTTTTTAAACAAAGGACCATGCAGATGTGATTAGGGTAAGGATATTGAGATGGAGAGATTATCCTGGATGATTTGACCACAGAACAGAGGAAGGCAATGTGATCACAGAGGTAGACATGAGAATGATGCAGATACAAATCAAAGAACACCAGTCGTCACCAGAAGCTGGAAGAAGCAGAGAACAAGTTCTCCCCAGACCCTCTGTCCACAACACAACACTATGGACACCTTGACTTTCAATACATAAAACTCATTTCCCACTTTCAGTCTGTAAACCTGAAAAGAAGAGATGTGTTGTTTTAAGCCATTAAGTTGGTGGTGCTTGATTATAGCAGCTGTTGGAAACTAATGTGCATTTTAGCTCGATCCCCCAAGTATTAGGATTCTGATAATTCAGATGATTCTGATGTTAATTCTCTTTAGAAATAACTCCAAGAACAGTTTTAATATTTCATTTTCACGTTGGAAATCAGTCAGATTTGCTTCAGCCTCAAAGAGCATGTTTATGTAAAATTAAATCAGCACTGGCAGCGAGCTGTACTATTTTTTCCTAAATGGGGAAAGGTTAAACAGCCTCCTTAGAAAGGATGACTTAGAGAACAATAAGAGCAAGAGCCCAGAGAATAAAAGCAAGACACACACACACTCTCTTTCTCTCTCTCTCTCTCTCTCTCTCTCTCTCTCTCTCTCTTTCTCTCTCTCTCTCGCTTGCTCGCTATTACCAGGTCATGAAAAACAGAATTTATTTTTTTGCACAATTGCAGCAGACCAACAACTTCTTTCATCTTCCATTTTAAGATGTCCTGCCATTGGGTCTTCTTTTCCTGCTATGGTGAAAAAGGCAGTAATGTTGGGGAACAATGAGGCAGGGAACTGAGGGCAGTGCCTAGAAACTGAGGACCAAGCCAGACGCAGTGATTCTTGCCTGTAGTCTCACTACTCCAGGGGCTGAGGTGGGAGAACGGTTTGAGCTCAGGAGTTTGAGTGTACTGTGATTGTACCTGTGACTAGCCACTGCACTCTCCAGCCTGGGCAGTTCTGTCTGGAAAAAAAAAAAAAAAAAAAGAACAAAGGAACTGAGGGTCATATCCTACAGCCAATATTCAGGAAGAAAATGAGGGTCTTATTTCTACAATGGCAAGGTAATATGGCCAACAATCTCATGGGTCATGGAAATAAATCATTGCCCAATCCTGCATTCAGATCATGCCCCAGCCCCAGGCAAGGCTTATGCAGGACCCAGCTAAGCTGTGCTGACTCCTGCTCCTCAGCAACTGTGGTGTTGATAAATGGGTATTATTTTCATCCTCTAATTTTTTGAGTAATTGGTTACTTTCAGAAGGTAAATAAAACTGTAATGTTCTCCTTTTTCTTGTAAAGGTCTCAGGTTTTGGTTTTAGGGTTATTCTGGCTTCATACAAGTTTGAAAGTATACTATTTGTCTCTGTTTTATTTTTCATAATTTGAAATTGTTTACTACTAACGTATATAGAACTCACTATAGAAGTTTAGGTGGCTGGTAATATTCTTTTAAGAAAGTTTTTAAAGGTATATACTTTTCTGAATAGAGAATAGTTTAAGTTTTAAATTTTATCTTTTCAAGTTGAAATTCTGATCTGTTAAAATCCATTATTTTGTGATGATAAATCAACTATCATTTTAGTGTTTGCTTCATTTGATGATGGTCAATTTATAGTTGTTGTTTGCTTTTTCACCATTTTTTAACTATTATTTACCTTGATGAGATTCATTTTTGCAATAATTATGCCTTGGTTCAATGAGAATCCTAGATCCAAGAGGTGATATATTTTATTAATTTTAGTCTCAGATACTATCCCTTCATCTTTTATTAATAATATTAGTTTGCCCATTTTCACTCTCCTATAGTTCAAGGACAGAAATTTTATGTGTATTAAGTCTCTTGATATTTTGCCAGATAATAACTAAAGTCTTGGATCTGGGATTTTTTTAAGCTTACTATTTTTTTCCTATATGCATCAGATTGGAGAACTTACATTGACTGATACACAGATCTTTATTTTACTAAGTTCACCCTAATATTAGGTCTATTAAATAAACTTTTTATTTATAATATATTATTTTCAGTTTTAGAATTTCCATTTGGTTCTTTCTTTTGGTTTTTAATTATCTGCTAAAATTCTCCACCTGTTTATGAACGATATTTACTTATTTTCTAGTTCCTTTAGTATATTTATTATAATTATATGTTACTTCCTTATCTGATTTGTTTGTGTTCTTATCATATTAAATGTTTTTGTCTTTATTAGGAAACATTTCCTGCTTCTTCATGTGTCTCCTATATGTTTCTTCATTTTATGCTGGACATTTTGCATAAAACAAGAGTAAAGATTCAGGTAGATAATAATTGTCCTCAGAATCACGTACCTTTCTCTGACTAGCTTCTAGGATGAGGCACTAAGTCAAATCTGTAGCTGCGTTTTCTCTAGGCTTTGCTGTGGTTTCAATCAGGATTCCTTTCCCCACTGACTCTAAATATTTGTATTATGTATACATAGCAAAGTGCTAAGGGTACTTTCTTCTCCAGTTCTTGGTCTGGTAATAAGTATGTTGTCAGTTCTTTCATGCTTTTGAATAAATTTAAAATGGCTTCATACAAAAATTTTATTTGTTTCCAGTAAGAGAGTTGGTATGCATATCATAGGGTGCCATATTTCCAAATGAAGAAATATGTACAAGGTATTCTTCTTACAAGGTATTTGGCTAATTCATGTGAACTAGATTTTGCTTTGACCATTTCTCCAGGACTGATTTATAGTTAACTTACCTTTACCTTTTACTAGTTTGATATGTATCTAGTATACAATTTCCATTTTAATTAAATTATTTTTAACTAATGGATAAAAAAATTAATTTATCCTATAAAGGTATTGATAACAAGGGTGGGGATGGATAGAATCGAGTTTCTTGGTTGAGGATAGTTTACTGGGACCTTGCCATTGTCCTGATACACTTTGGTACTGGGTGCTATAAAGTCCTCTATCTTGTCAGAAAATACCTATTGGTACTAAGTTCTATAGAAGCTTTCAATGCTGCAAAAATAATTCATCAGTTTTCAGTACTAGTAATGGTAAGTAATGTTTTTAGAGTTTCCATGTGGTTTTTGAAATAATTTAAATGGCAATAGTTACATTTTTAAATATTTGAACTATTTGCAAAGAGCCTCTAAAATAAAGAAGACCCTTTGTAGGATGTCAAGTGTTAAAAACAACCTCCTCAGTACTACTGAGAATGAAAATCACCTCTTCATTAACACAAGAGCATTTCCATTAAAATTACAAATGTATTTTTAAAGAAAATATTTACATTGGCAATAAGCCTATTAATTATCCCTTAGTTGCCTCTCAGAAATTAACATGTTTGCAATCCTTCAATGATTAGGTCCCCAATGACATGCGAATACATGTAAAAGCTCTTGGTTTTATTAGTGAAATTATTCACTTATGCAATTGGAAATAGTTCCTTCCTCAGTAAGTAGTTTCTGTGGTTACTGTACTGGCTTTGATGATACCAAAAAAATCAACTTTTGTGAGTCTGAGAGCAAGAGCCACTGATCTGAGTACAAATAGCTTTGAAAATACATTAATCATGCAATATTGTACCAATAAGGTAACCCAATATGTATCACTCTTTCTGATATAGCTTCTGCAGGATCTAAAATACTTTTTGTTTAAATAAGCCTTTTGTTACTGATAGGAAAACCGAAGCATATCGACCTACCTTATAACCTGAATGAATTTGTTTTATAACCTAAGATTGTTTTGTTATATGTTTGAAAATAACTTACTGAATCATAGTATTTGAATAAGATCTATTTTTTAATTCCCTTTAAAAAAAGAATCAAAGGATCAGTCTTTTCCTATCTCTATCCTCATGCCTCTTTTCTTCCCTTTAATATTTCTCTTAATAGAATTTTTAGAGTATCGGAAGGGATGACCAATGTGAAGTACATGCCCTGCATTTTTGGGAAACACGTGAGCCATAGAATTGTCATGCTGTTAATATTCTCCCCACCCTCATACGTGTTTCCATGAGCTTTGACTTCATACACAACTGAATTTGAATTACACTGGTCAACTAATTGTTGAATGATGTTGAGATATTATTCTAAGCATTAATGTTCTCATCCAAAATATGGAGCTACTAATAAGAATCTTGTTTAGAGAATCAGTGTATCATGTGGCTTTGGAGTCAGAATCTTGGGTTCTAATCCTGTTTCTATCACATCCTAAATCTCAAATTCTGTTTCTTAGTTTCCTTCATCTATAAGAAAAAGATCATAATGATAGTAATTCCATTGTAATTTTGGTTGACGATAGTTTTTTTGTTGTTGCTGTTGACAATTAAATGAGTTATAGGTAAAGTGTTTAGAATATTGCATTACATATAATAAGCATTATATGGATGAGAGTTATTGTTAGTAAAATTTGACAGATTGCTCTAGTCATAAGCTAAGAATAACATGACAGGGTGGCAATCAAAACTAATTTTTGATGTTACCTACTGTGTGTCAGTCTCTTTAAAGGGTGACACATGAAAAGATAAGTAGGTACATGAAGGGACTTCTGTCTTCAGAAGACAGAGCGGGGGAGATAATATTCCCAATTTAAGCCATACAGAAACACTATGAGATATTTATTATCATTGTTATAATATAGATTAGGATAATTTATGTTAAGTTGCACAGGGTCACACAGCCCCCATGCAGCCAAGATGGGCATCTAACCAAACTCCTCCTAACTTGAAGTGATGTCTTATATTTTCTAAATACCTTGACTACTTTTAAAACTAGCAAAATAACAATAAATTAACCCCCGTCCTGCTGTAGTGCTGCAACTCATTCACACTCTTCGAGGTGATAACCTAAGACGGCACTCTGAGCACGTGATTAACCCTTCTGATTATCAATAGGCTTCTCAGTGTCTATGTCATTGGGTAGTTTTGTTGCTTACATGAGATAAACAAATCGTCTTTAGCACCACCACTGTCATAATATTTATTATGTAAATGAGGTAGTGACTCAGAAATATTTTTAATTCCCTTCTTAGCCCTCTCAAGATGAACCATAGAGGTTGATGCTTTGTTTGTTTTTTTATTTTAGGTGTTTCCAAGTCTATCCTTCATGGTCAAAATCCAATTATTTGTACGTCAAAGTCAAGTTAAATATTTCATAATTTTGTAAGTATTTTGAGACCTTAGAAGCAGTGTTTAACAGATTTTTCTGACTCAATACTTTGTATTATACCATTTAAAATAAACGTGGCAATTGTTTACTTATAAAATGTAATCACTGATAATGCCATATAAAGTAATGTTATTTAATTAGAAGTTAACATATAATTAAATGTTTTGCTTACTCTACTTGGTCAGTCCACTAATGTTCATTGAGTATTTCCTAGAAGCCAAGGATTTTGATAAATGAGAGAAGTATAGAAAGGAGTAGCTAACCAATTTTATCAGCTTGGTTTGGTATGTGAACAGGGTTTATGGAATTACACTAAGCTCTTTTCTCTCAAAGATATCCTCAGAGCTGGTATTTACAGATATTTGTTATTTCACTAAAACTTCTGCTTTATAGTAAAAAAAATTAGCTGGCATATTTCATTACAATACTCTATTCACTCTGTCGAGAGATATTGCGTACTAGTATCTGTCAAATCCTGGAAACAAATTGCTCTAAAATTCTTATTCCAGTGAACATCTATAAGTCAGTTCATTTTTAATAATATGCGTATTTTCTTTACTTAATATGTTCATCAGTCTGTTTATTAATTTATTACTTTTTTAAAACTCTAGGCCAGTTATTATTTAATATTTTGGGTACAAAATGCTAAGCTAAATCAGGCATGATAAGAAGTTAACTGTTCAATGGAAGAAATAGTAATCAAATAAATAAAACCTGAAATCATGAAATTTGGTAATTACTAAATTCTGAAATATATCTCTCAGAGTTTATAGTTCAAAAACTTTGAGCTTGCTTTCTTTATTTGATGGCCTATTTACTTATTTGTTTTATTTTAAAAAATAAAATAATCTTATCATTACATCTAATTATTTTTCTATTTCATCAATTTAGCATTTTAGGATATCAGAATTTCTCGTGAAATGAAAACAACACAGAAGATGGAGTTTACAGATGGAAACTACACCTTGGTGACTGAGTTTATTCTATTAGGTTTTCCAACTCGCCCTGAACTGCAGATTGTCCTGTTCCTCACATTTCTGACGTTGTATGGTATAATTCTAATAGGGAACATTGGATTGATGCTGTTGATCAGGATCAATCCTCACCTTCAAACCCCCATGTATTTTTTCCTTAGCAACCTATCATTTGTAGATCTTTGCTATTCCTCAGTCATTGTTCCCAAAATGTTGGTCAATTTCCTCTCTGAGAACAAATCTATTTCCTACTATGGGTGTGCCCTGCAGTTTTATTTTTTCTGTACGTTTGCAGACACAGAATCCTTCATCCTAGCTGCCATGGCCTATGATCGCTATGTCGCCATCTGTAACCCTTTATTGTACACAGTTGTGATGTCTAGAGGCATCTGTATGTGGTTGATTGTCTTGTCATACATTGGAGGCAACACAAGTTCCCTGGTTCACACAACCTTTGCCTTTATTCTGAAATATTGTGACAAAAATGTTATTAATCATTTTTTCTGTGACCTCCCTCCCCTGCTTAAACTATCCTGCACTGACACAGCAATTAATGAATGGCTCCTCTCTACATATGGCAGCTCAGTGGAAATTATCTGTTTTATCATCATCATCATCTCCTACTTTTTCATTCTTCTCTCAGTCTTAAAGATCCGCTCTACCAGTGGGAGGAAGAAGACCTTTTCTACATGTGCCTCTCACCTGACTTCTGTGACAATCTATCAAGGAACCCTCCTCTTTATTTACTCACGGCCCAGCTACTTGTATTCTCCAAACGCTGATAAAATTATCTCAGTGTTCTACACCATTTTCATTCCAGTGCTGAATCCATTGATTTATAGTTTGAGAAATAAAGATGTAAAGGATGCAGCTAAGAAAGTTCTAAGATCAAAGGTAGATTCTTCATGAGATAAAGCATCCCAAGATACATCTAATCTCTCAATTACACACTGTAATTGGGAACTTGCTACAAACTTACCAGCACACACACAAAACCTCTTACACTAGGGATTTTATCAGGTACTTCTTTTTAATGCAGCCAAATGAATTTCATAGTCACAAAATATTTTTAAAAACATTTAAAAGTCTCAAAGTTGCTGCTAAACACTAGCCATGCTACTTTTCAGTTATTACCAGCTTGATATTTATGCTAAAATCAATTTCATTATCTCAAGGAATATAGCAAATGTTTCAGAAAAGTATGCATGTACGTACATGTGTGCATCTGTAGAATATCTCAATTATCAGTGTAGGTTACCGGATAACAGGATAAGAAAAGAAGTCAGAATGCTTTGATTTATATGCCAGATCTATACCTGACTAGTGAGTGGTGTATTGAATGAGTTGCTTAATTTTTCTATGCCTCACTTATCTGTAAAATGGGATGAATACTGTACATACATCATTGATTGTTTGATAGCGAACAGAGTTATTACAGTTAAGAGCTGAGAATAGTGCCTGCACATTTTATGCACTTAGATGTTTGTTATATGTTTTTATAATATCTCACACTAATTAAAATGCATGTTATAAACTAAGATGATAGAGGCCAAAATGTTAGAAAAACCATAAAAAAAGCCAAATAATATTTTTAAAGTGCACATAATAATATGTGGGTAACTTTCTACACCCAATATATCACAAAGCAATTTGGAAACATTTTCTTAGTGGCTTGAGCAATATAGGTTAATTACAATGCAAAATATTTGTTTTTCTATATCCTTTTTTAAATACACCAATGTATTACTGAATGTGTGAAACATTCTTTCCTGTAATTTCAGAAACAGTCTAACTGCCATATGCTTCAAGTGTCAAGATAAAAGAACTAGACACCTTTGGCCCATTCTTTGCTGAAGCTATGTAAACCGCTTGGCCTTCCAAGGGGGTTTTGTGACTATTTCCCATAGATATCTCTAATATTTTTCCCTTAATATTTTTGTCAGCACCCTGATCGATCCTCCACAGATATGTAAATATTTTATGAACTGCCTTTATGTCATAGGATACTCAGGGTGTTTCTTCCCCAGCCAAGACCTCTGTTGCTGGTGGTACCTTTGCCCGAGTTTTGCTTGGGCCTGCTGGGCTTTTTCCACTGTCTCAGCCTGGCAGGCTTCACTTATCTCGTGCTACCAGCCCAGATCTTGCCAAGGGTGAGCCAAGCCAGAGTGGCAATGGATAAGTGAGTGTACAAGCATGGAGACTGGCCAGGCATGCCAGCTGCTGCAGCAGGATGGCATCTCCAGGCACCGGCTCTGTAGAAGCCTGTGGCTGGTTCAGATGTACCACAAGCAGCTTCCACTGTAGGCACCTGTGTCTGGATGAGGGGAACATGGTAGCACCCAAAAGCTTGGAGGCATCAGAAACCACAGAACCCCAAAGAAGGTTTCACAGCCCTGGCTTGGGAAGTCCTTAAGTCTGGGCTCCCTGAAGAGCTATAGCTCGTCTCTCCTTGTCACTCGCAATGTGGAAAGTGCTGGGGGGTGGTACATTTTATATATTTCAGCCCTATTTGTGTTATACTTCTTTCAGCACTGCCACTCTAGGGATTCTGAGTTCTCGTCCTGCCTCCAGGAAGAATGAAGTATGCAGAAAACTGAAGGGTGAGCAAGGTGAAGAGGTGCTTTATTGAGTTACAGTACAGCTCTCAGGGCACACAGAGTGAGTAGCTCCTATCCACAGGCAGGTCATCCCCAAGAGTGTACAACTCTCAGCAGAGAAGAGATCCACAGTGAGTAGCTCCTTTCTGCAGGCAGGTGGTCTCATTGTCTGCCCAAGTTTGGCTGAGTCTGGGGTTTTATGGGCTTCAGAGGGGAGGAGGTGCATGCTGATTGATCCGTGGGTGGCCATGGGCAGTCCCAAGAAAAGCACCGTAAGTTTTTGCTCTGGTTGGTACAACTGGCCCCCCAGCCCCCAGTCTTCAGGCTGTCACTGGCTTGAAAGTGGAGTTTCACCAGCAACCCACCCCTTTCAACCCAGGAGCCTGTCTGAATCAATAAGTAAAGAAATAAGAAAAAAAAGTTAATTTTTATTGAAAGTTCCTTATGAGGCAAAAAGAAATAATTGATTAGTATGTATCTCAAATATATGTTCTGTATCTTATAATTAAGTACTTAAGTAGTTGTGGATTCTAAAGGTAATGGCATATTAAAGACAAGTATAAATAATTTGAAAAATAATTAAAGAGTACTTACCTAGACTATTATTGGATATTTAATAACTTTCATGATTCTTCTCTAGTTTTCTGATGATCAAAGTACTGCAAGTGGCTTCTATAGCAAACAGGGGCATAGATATGCGTTTGAAGGACCATATGAGAATCACAGACCCTCAAATGTTTTCTGCAGTTACACAAGCTAAAAATCATTCAACATCAAAGGCTAGCTAGGTGCCATTGTAAAATGCCTTTGAGTAAAAACATTTTAGAAGTCCTGTAAATCTTAAGCTGAGCAATGATACTCTGCTCTCTAGGATGACATTCTTTTTGGGATTCTGAGACCTACATAGAGAAGTATAGCAGTAGAAAAATCAATGAGGTTGCTTTCTTTGGTCATTATGTCTCCTCAGTCAATCCATGTTCTTTTGGAAATTTTACCTACACTCTAGATATATCTGGAACAGCACCATGGCAGGAGTGTGTTTGAATCAGAATAAAGTCCAAGAAAAGTTGGATGTCAGTCTCCAATATGCAACAATAAGAATGAATGTACTACAATTGTATTAAACAAATTGGATGTATTTCACAAATATCTTGTTGAGTAAAACATAGGCATCCATTTATATATGGTTCAAAAAATATGAAAGTAATTTATTGTTATAAACATCAATAAAGTAATTACCCCTTGGGGGTTGGAGGGTAGTAACTTAGGAGCAATCATATAGAAGACTGAGGGATTCTGGTAATGTTCTTTCTTTCTTTTATTTTTTTTTCTCTTGTCTAGGTCCTGGTTACAGGAGTATTTTTATTTTTATGCTTTGAAAATTCATCTAGTTGCATATTTATCATTTAAGTGTAATCTGTATATATGTTACACATCAAAAGATTTTCTAAGTGCAAAATCTGTTCATTAGACTAAGAAATTTCAGAATGTTATTACTATAAATTTGTATTACTAGTAATGCCTTGTATGCAATAAAGTTCAACCTGTTTTTGTGAAAATGTTGCGCAACTTTTATAAAATATTTCAGTCAATAATTATTCCTTTTTTATTAAAATTTCTCTTTTAAAAATAAAACAATATGTTTTATTCAACTCTTAAGCACTTTTAGTATTGTTTCCTGTAAAAGGGAAGCTAAGAGAGCCTGATTGTTCTTGGGACAGTACCATACACTAAACTTATTCATAATTGCCCATGACTTAGGGACAAACGACCATGTTTTTCTGAAGGAAGAAGATTATAAGCAGGCAGCTACCTACAGAATATTAGGTATAGGAGCACTGGTGGCACCAGGGACCAGATTTACATACAGATATTTTTCCTTAATTGCTTACTTCTTATGTAAATTCCAACTAAGTTATTTTCTTCCATAATTTAAAAATCATCTTCAATTAAATACTGATAGTTTCATCCAACTTTTAATAATAATGTAGCCACTTACATGGTCAGAGACAGTCAAATTTAGGAAGCTAATTTATTTCTTACCTATGTAGAGTATAACCTGAAGAGTTTTGTCATTCCTGTAAACAGGGAATCACACGATATAAAAATGAGTTTGAATCAAGGTAAGTTCCCATTGCTTTAAATATGGACAAGAGAAGTAGATGTTGGTAGTAAAGCCCTTGGGCAACACAAATGTTTCAGTGTCTTTAGTGTAATGGGTGGAAAATTATTATAGCTAATTTGTTGGACTTGTCTTTAACCACATTTTCAATAACTGTAAGTTTAGCATATTTGTAACAGCACCATCTTCCAAGTAATGACAATCAAGCATGAAAAACCATTGAAATTTAACACTAAAAATTACTTTTTCCCCAATCAAGAATATTTTATTAATTTAGCCTAAAGTGTAGTTTAGCTTTATAGGAATTTTGAGAAAAGGCTATGTCCCTGTCTACTCCCTGGTAAGGTTTAGGAAGATACAATAATCACCTGGGGTGTGTATATTCATAACTGGCTAATGTCTATCACTTGCTATGTTATTTTTATACATACATAGTTTTCTTTCACTTTTTTGTCGTAAAAAATAGATTAACTCCATTAAGACAGAATGTCGGTGGGAATACATTTTTGTACAGTACAGTCAACAGTAGACTTTAAAGGACACATAGAAATCTCTACGTGTATGTATCCAACAATTACTCACTTATTATAAAATATCACTCAGAACATGGCCAGTACAGAGATTTTTTTTTTCATTACACTATAGTCAGAAACATATTGAGAGCAGGTGCTTGGAGAAGGAAAACTTTATGCTTATGAGACTTCAGAAGTTTGCTCATTACTTCTGGATTTCACTTTTGGTATCTATATAATGAAGTTGTTAGAGTTGGAAACATAAGATAACATTTGAAATGTATGATATGATATATGGAGATATCATAATTAGTATATAGAAAACACATGGGATATAGTACAAGACTCATAGAATGTATTTAATTAAATTCGTATATTTTTCCTGCACAAGTCCAGGGCTGAATGAAGAGGTGCTTTAAAAGCACATTTTTAGAAGGGAGAGTAGAGACAATCTTATGGCCAAAGCAACATGATGCAGGATTTAGCTCTCTGTCCCATGAAGTTAAAGGTTAAAATGGTAGACTGAAGTAGAAAGGGAGAGAACAGCAATACATAGTAGCCACAGGAGAGTCAATGGGACAAACACAAAATTCAAACTTTGAGTACCTTCCAAGTATCAAAGGACTGCCATGAATTATAGTACACAGAGGTTATTCTGGAAATAAATAGAACTTAGCTTTTTAAGAAAAAATAAAAAAGGATGGCCTCAACACACTTTCTCTTTTAAAGAATCATCCTTGGACATATCAACTATATTAGGAGAAACAGACCTGAAAGTAGCTTATGTTTATTCTTGGTTGAACAATACCAGCCTAACAACCGGAAATTATTTAACATCACACAATCCTATTTAAAAACACACATTACTCATGCAAATGTCTGTGCTACAGATTGTGGGAATGTATGGAGACACATACTCCAACAGACAAATGAAATATAAATTAAGAAAAAGTATTTTCAGTATGATGGACGTTGCACAGCCATAAAATAATTGAAAAGAGGGTAGTTGGCAATGTAGTTAGGGAAAAGTATTTAGACAATCATTGATGAAAAAAAGTATCATGTAAGATTATCATATTTCTCAATGGAAGGTGAAGGAGAATTTCAGAAGCAGAAGAAACAGGATGGACAATGAAAAGGACACACAAGCCATTAAGTAGACAGTCTATTCAAGTTTTATTAGATGTCTTATTTCATGATAACCATGAAGCATACCATTAAATGAATTCTAATCAATTTCTAACATTGGTCAATTTGGTGATAAGGTTGAAAAATTAAAAGTTCAGCCTTTGCTAAATCTATTGCAGCATTCACAGGGGAAAATACCAAACTAGGAATCTAATTAATTATGTTTGAATAACATAAAGGATAAAGGCAAAGGCTTGAGAGATTTAAGTCCCAACGGTCACCAGGTAAAAATAAAATGTGATCTACAAGAGGTAAGGACAGAAAGACTTGCCCATCTCAGGTAGGTTTCTGAATGGTCAATTCAAAGAACAGAGGAAAAAAATAATTTTGAAGAATGAGGAATCACGTATTGAGGAATTTACAAATGAGTGATTTTATAGATGCTTACTCAGTTGAAGCACCTCTGCAATCTAATGGCCAAAACAACGATATTTTCTTATTGGATACGTGTGAATTTGACTAACCTTGCTTGTCATTTCTAAGAGGATAGTATAGATTTTACCCTTTTACATTTTAATCAACATTCATAAGAAATCATTACTGCGCAAGTGATATTTTTGTACATGTAAATTTAAGATTGGTTGTAGATTAACTCAAATGATAATAGAGATAACATATTAAAGATAATAATTTATGAAAATACAAGTCCATGTGGACCACATGTCATAATATTTAAGTGTAGAAGAAATAGAATCAGACCCACCCCACATTTCAATTTTTATGTAACAGACACATACAGAGACGCACTCATGCCCACACAAAAGTAAATGCACATATAACACAAGGAACAGAAGCCTCTACATCTCAGAAACATTTATTGTTCCTCTTCGCATTTTGATTTTAATTAAAAAGTCAATTATAAGCAAATGTAAATAGTCTGTGGTTCACACTTCTTTTACCACTTACATTTGGCTTTTGTCCTTTGGAACCAGGTAAGTCATCCAAATGGATTATAAATGTTGTGACAAGCCAGTGATAATGAGTAACAGTTAAATAAAACATTTTTCTTTTAAATAAACACCAAAGACACCACATAAAAAATAGTATCATAATAATTTTTTGCTTATTAACTTACATATAATATCACTGTCAGTGACAGAAAAACTATATATTTCCAGAATAATGCAATAAATGTGATGCTTTTTTGTCAAATACATGAGATGTTTAATCCTGTATGTTTCTGGCCTTGTTACTCTAAGTTTGATTTTTCTTTTACATCCTCTTGGATCTGTACTGAGCTTTCAGCTTAATCAAATTAACTGCCTGAGATTGTGCAATAGAAGCAAAGACAAATGATATATCTCAGAAATTGCACATAAATTTAGAGTCAAAGTTGATCAACTTCCTTTGCTAGACACTTTGTTGTTGTTGTTGTTGTTTCTTATAGTAATGCCTCTTTAAAAGTGACACTCACCTGGGATATTTTTTGAAGGAAAAGAAGATAATTAACATAAACAAATCTTGTTCTGCTTTACAGATACATTTATTTTTCTTTTGGATATCTGGGAAAGTCAAACTCGAATCTGTCCTTCTGATAATGACTTCTGTAGCAGTTTGAAACAAGAACAAGGAAGAATGAATCAGGAAAATTGCTCCTCATTAACTGAATTTTTTCTCTTGGGAATTACCAATAACCCAGAGATGAAAGTGACCCTATTTGCCATATTCTTGGCTGTTTATATCATTAATTTCTCAGCAAATCTTGGAATGATAATTTTAATTAGAATGGATTACCAACTTCACACACCAATGTACTTCTTCCTCAGTCATCTGTCTTTCTGTGATCTCTGCTATTGCTATTCCACTGCAATTGGGCCCAAGATGCTGGTAGATCTACTTGCCAAGAACAAGTCAGTTTCCTTCTATGGCTGTGCTCTGCAATTCTTGGTCTTCTGTATCTTTGCAGATTCTGAGTGTCTACTGCTGGCAGTGATGGCCTTTGATCGGTACAAGGCCATTAGCAACCCCCTGCTGTATACAGTCAACATGTCCAGCAGAGTGTGCTATCTACTCTTGTCTGGGGTTTATCTGGTGGGAATCACAGATGCTTTGATACATACTACATTGGCATTCCGCCTGTGCTTCTGTGGGTCTAATGAGATTAATCATTTCTTCTGTGATATTCCTCCTCTCCTGTCACTCTCTTGCTCAGATACACAGGTCAATGAGCTAGTGATATTCATTGTCTTTGGTTTTATTGAACTGAGTACCATTTCAGGAGTTCTCATTTCTTATTTTTATATCATCCTATCGGTCTTGGAGATGCACTCTGCTGAGGGGAGGTTCAAAGCTTTCTCTACATGCATTTCCCACTTATCTGCAGTTGCAATTTTCCAGGGAACTATGCTCTTTATGTATTTCCGGCCAAGTTCTTGCTACTCTCCAGAACAAGACAAAATGACCTCACTGTTTTACACCCTCGTGGTTCCCATGTTGAACCCCCTGATTTATAGCCTGAGGAACAAGGATGTGAAAGAGGCCCTGAAAAAACTGAAAAATAAAATTTTATTTTAAGAAAATAGTCAAATATGTATTTATACACACAAAAATGCAAATTAGTGTTTTCTTCAAATTATGTATTGTAACACAAAGTTGTCTCAAATAACTTAATTTAATATAATACATATTTTACTAAGCCATCACCTAGGAATTCTACCTTATCTAAATAGAAAACACATAAAGAAATATCGCATAGACTAATCTGTTATTCCCACTTTTCTGTTATTTTTGTGTGTCTTTTTAAATATATAACACATACCAAGATTTTCAAATTATTTAGAAGCAGATTTTCCTTGTGGGAAAACTAATTTTTTTGCCTTTTACCAGAAATAAACTCTTGGTGGAAAAAAAAAAAAAACTAAATAAATATACCATGTTTCTTTAAATATGCCTAACTAAATATACCATATTTCTTTATGTGTTTTCAATTTAGGTAAGGTAATCTCTATTTTTGAAAAATGCTCCAGGCTTTGAGTTAGTGAGGCAAAAAATTTTCATTTGTTTAACATATATTTCAGACAGTAATTTTTCTTTCTTTTTTTTTTTTTTCTGAGACGGAGTCTCGCTCTGTCACCCAGGCTGGAGTGCAGTGTTGCGATTTCAGCTCACTACAACCTCCACCTCCCTGGTTCAAGCGATTCTCCTACTTCAGCCTCCTGAGTAAGCTGGGATTACAGGCACCTGCCACCATGTCCTGCTAATTTTTATATTGTCAGTACAGACAGGGTTTCACCATGTTTGCCAGGCTGGCCTCGAACTCCTGACCTCAGGTGATCTACTCCCCTTGGCCTCCCTAACTGCTGGGATTTCAGGCGTGGTAGGCAGTATTTTTTCTAAGAGCTATTGAGTGTTTATTACATGCCTTTCACACCGCTGTGTACTTTGCATTTCATGCTGAATCCACTATTTTCTGTGCTAATGAGTCATAGAATGCAGTGAAAACTAGAAACATTAATTAAGAAAACTAACAAATAATTCATAATAAACTATAAAATGCCATGAAGTCAAAAGGCAGGATACTTTAAGCATAAACAAAATGTCTAACTGGAGTACATAGAAGAAGATTCTTTGAAATGAGGACATTTGGTTTTAGATATAAAAGTGAGTGGAGATACAATGGGTGAGTGGAGAGCATCATTCTCAGCAAACTGACAGAAGAGCAGAATATCAAACACTGCATGTTCTCACTCATAGGCGGGTGTTGAACAATGAGAACACATGGACACAGGGAGGGGAGCACTACACACTGGGGTCAGTTGGGGGGAAATAGGGGAGGGACGGTGGGGGGTGGGGAGTTGGGGAGAGATAGCAAGGGGAGAAATGCCAGATATAGGTGATGGGAAGGAAGGCAGCAAATCACACTGCCACGTGTGTACCTATGCAACAATTTTGCATGTCTTCACATGTACCCCAAAACCTAAAATGCAATAAAATAAATAAATGGGAAAAAAAAGAAAGAATTCTAGATGGAGAGACTGAAAATTAGAGATCCTGAGGTAGACAGGGCAAGAGGAAAGAATTGAATTGAAGGACAAAATGATACACCCAGTAAAATCTAGTTGAGCTGATAGTCTCAATTCATTCATTTCCACTCTGCTTCTCTTCTTTTCTTCCTCTTTCTAGTCCTGTTTAAATGTCTCTCTTGTGGTTCATAAATAACACTCTCCCAAAGGTACTATTCTATCTATCCGTCTGTTTATTGAACCATAGCTTCCAGTGTGAGACTGTGAGCATTCTTTATTCAAAGACTGCATGTCTCTCATCCCAACCAAAGCATCTGCATGGTTTCTGGGTCACCAAATGGAAAAAAATAAATAACTAATAAAAATCAATACACGGTATAATATTTTTTAATGTTTCTGAGATATCTAAGTATAGTTAACTGAGGGCATATTTATTTTTGAATATATATTTTATAGGTTTTTAAAAAACATTTAAGTTCAGGCGTACAAGTGTAGGTTGTTACATAGGTAAGCTTATGTCATGGGCGTTTGTTGTACAGATTATTTCCGAACCCAGGTAAAAAGCTTAGTACTCATTAGTTATTTTTTCCTAATCCTCCTCCTCCTCCCATCCTCCACCCTCCAAAAAATCTCAGTGTGTGTTGTTCTCCTCTACGTGTTTATGTTTTCTCATCATTTAGCTCCAAGTAAATGAAATGGGTGTTATAGATACTGAGGTGGTAAGTCTACAAAGACAGGCGTATTAATTACATAGGCAGTTACATGCATTCCTGTGGGTGCCTTCTTTATGTTAAACTGCTTTCATTCAGCTCTGCTCAAGTTTATAATGCTAAAAACCTACAAGAAACATGTTGAGACAACATGGTTGTGGCCACATATTTGCAAAATCATACAAAACTCAATTGCAATTTTATTTAGCCTTTGCGACAATGTAAGCTAAAAGACACTGAATGTGTTAGGTTTTCTTGCTGTCCTTGTAAAATTTCCTTTTGTGAAAACATTCCAGGATGTAAGTGAAGCACCAAAAGCACCTCTGCTTTGCAAGGTTTCACACTGTGACAGGTTATAGATAAGTATGGTTATAAAAACAACTATGGGGGAATGCATTATTTTAGGAAACAGGTTTTGAGAGTTTCCACTTGTGACATATTTTCTCAATGTACCCATACTCTTCTGTTAAACGTTTCTATGAGCGGCAGCAGGGTGCGAAACTCTTTTAAATATTATTAAGTCCAGACAGTTTGGAAGGTCAGTAAATTGGTGCTAAGATATAAACTTGTCATCTCCTTCCATATAACATATGACAGTTATAAAAAAGTTGATTTGATCTGCCTATTAGCTACTTTAATCATATATAATGAGTGTTGTCTAAAGAGAAGGAAATTTTAACCCCAACAAAGGCAGGATATTAAGCTCAATAAATGTGTGTCTAAAAATGAAGAAATCAAATTAATTAATTGCAATCTTTATTTCTCTGATTTTTGTTTACAATTAAAGGTTGAAAAATCACTTATTGGGAATATTGCTTAGAAGTTTCATGACTTAAATAAAGATTTGGGCCAGATAGCCTGAACTAACTCTTCCATCTTGGGAGTCAACAGAAATAGGTAAAACATTTCTTAAAAGGCTTTGACCCATTCTAGCCTGTCCACCTCAATTCCTACCACTTCCTTCCACTGTCTGTCTCTCTAAATCACTCTCTAATGACACAGTCACCAGTGACTGATGAAAAGTAGTATTGTCCAAATATGATATTACCAATGACTTTGTGTAATGGGTTAACACAGGATCGTTTCTATATCTTGAATCCATTCCTTCAGCCTTGGCACTGAAATAATTAAACATAATAATGAAATACAATGGTAGATTTGCATATACATGTAATGCAATGAACAGACAGATACATAATGGTGATAGGTTGTATAACTACGCTTGCTAAAATAGAGCAGTAGGGATGCTCAATGAGGCAGAAAGTGGGAGGTCCTATGTTGAAACCAGAGGCAGTGACTTTAAACCTCCCTCAAATCTCTCTCTAGAATCATGTTGTGAACTAGACACCTGATGCAACTTTAAATTACCATGGTATTTAACAAGACTCTTCCTCACAGCAATGAGTCCCGTCCCAACACCCCCCGTTATAAAAAGCCTCATGCTAGTTTATATGTAAGACTCTTTTCAGTTACCATATTTTTTTCTCTATGTATCTATGAGTCTACTGACATGTAAACCTATTTCCTCTATTGGAGATGCAGTATTTTAAAACAAACAAACAAATACAAACATGATGAGTGGCTCCATCTTTACACAAAAGGACCACCAGTGTCTCCAGACTGACTTGACCTGAAATGGCAATGACAATGGTATTAGCTAGAGTGTATGAATTGTGAAAGGTGAGATACGGTAAAGGAGCATAGTCCCTTCAAATGGACTTCCATTTTGCATTCAGACTTTCATAGACACATCACAGAAGTGGTTACATAACTATTAGTATTCCGGGAAATAAAAGCTAAAATCTTAGTGCAGTACTATGACTCACCTAAAAATCAACCAAAATAAATATGACTGACAATATTAAAGTCAGGTATTGTCATGGATGTGGAACAACCATAGCTTGTCCACATGGCTAGTTTAAGTCAGATTGACAACCTTTGGAAAACTAGTTGGCGGTATCTACTATAGCTGGAAACATGCATAACTTATGACTCCAATGTTTTGTTCCTTGTTTGATACCCAATAGAATTGAGTAAATATGCCTATCTAAAGACTGTACAAAAATAATCACAGCAACATTATCTGGAATTTGTTGAATAACATACAGTTTGTTTATTAGGAGGTTACACAACAATGAAAATGGAGAAACTACCACTACATGCAACAGTATGGAGGAATCGCACATAAAATGAGTGAAATAATCCAGGCATAGAAGAATACAAATTCAATTATTTCATTTCTAAATTGTTTTTGAAAATACAAAACCAACCTATCATATTGGATGCCGATTTATGTTAGGGTCCAGGGACAGTCTCTGAATTGCTGGTTGTGTTCTAATTAATGTTCTGGCTTTTAGATACAATAATCTTCTCATTTCTGAAAGTTTACTTCATATTTACTTTAAAAATGTGTATATATACACACACATATGTAGATATGTGTATATAAATGCATACTTTAAAATGTATACATACTTTTAACATTTTTCAAAAACCAAAGGGTATTTACTACCAGATTGTAGGCAACTGAAGTATTTCATAGTCACTTTTTAAGTCTCTAGCACTTTCTAGGACACAATACATTTTCAAGTTATGCTTGTAAAACTAATAAAGCACACAACACTCATAGAATATTTTATTAAATAATTATTCTTTATGTTACTAAAAATGTGCTGCATTGCTTATAAAACAGAAATGCTGGCAGCCCACAGCCAGTGCTTGGTCTCAGCAACAAGGAGATTAATGATCCTGGTTTTCCTTGGTACCAGTATCACGCACTGAACTTACTTGATAATGGCCCATGATTCACAGCCAGGAAATGATCTCCTGAAGGAAGAACTTATAAGTAGACAGTTGACTATGTAGTACTATGTTTAGCGACACCCATGACATCATTTAGATACAGACATTTTTGTTTTTATTTTCTCAATTGTTGGTGAAATCTTAAATTTTACCTTTTTTCACTCATGATTTTTTAAAAAGTCATTCTCTATTAAGGCACAAGTCCCTTTGGGAAATAATTTAAATTATCCAATTGTTCACAATATATTGGTATTCATGCTCTGATACAAGTGGGTAGTGAAAATTAGACCATGTTGTCTGGAGGGGCAGCTGTGTTTTTGAAGTTAAAATTTTAATCCTGCCTAAACAGAGTGTAGCTAAGGAAATTTGGTATCTCTGAATAAACATAAGCTTGGAAAAAAATCAGAATAAGGTGACCAAAGACACTTCCACATCCTCCCAATATGTGCCAGAGAAGCAGATAGTGATGGTAAGGCCCTTGGGTAACAAAATATTACTTTACTGAGTTTACCTTATGGAAGACTATTAGCAATTACTTAGGTGGTGTGAGCTTTGCTTCAACATTCTCTCCTACAAAAGTATATTTGGCATTTTACTATTAGGATTATCTCACAAAAACGACAATGAAATATTAAAAAATTAAAAATTGTCAGAACCACTTTTCCAAAAACTATAATTATATCAATTTCAATGAATTTCACCTAAGTATTCCAGCTTTATGCAAACCAAGTGGGAAATATTATGACAAGAAACAAGACAAACAAATAAAAATAGCAACAACAAACCTACTTTTTACTCCAGGTGGGATTTCAGAAATGAACCTGAAGTACTGAAGCGTATAAACTTGTACGTGTCTTGCTCATTTTACTGTATTTCTGTTTGCACAAATTTTGCATATACAGAATTTATAGTAATTAACCACATTACAATTCAAGAGCTACAGCTAATATACATGATAATGGTACATATTCTTTAAATAGCAATAAACATTAGACATTTAAAGATCACATAGTAACCTGTGGTTGTAAGTACACTGTAATGATTAATGCATTATATATCACTCAGAAGATGGCCAATATAAAGGATATACCCCAAAGGTTGTCAGGCTGCACAACTTTAAGGGGCACCGATTTCTTTATTTTCTACTTGTTTCCTGCAACTTTATAATGCAATGACCTACCACATCACTTTCTATTAGCACCAATATTAATAATGATCAAGTGCCTAGTTGATATAAGCAAGACAAATTACTCCCCATTAGCAAACCTTATTTCTTCCTTCTATCTTCAGTCACTGCTGAAATCCTCCTGTCCTGGTTGAGAAGTGACATGAGTGATCTCTGAGAGTCTATGGGCCACTAATTTTGTGAATTTTCAAACATCGCTTTAGCATAAACACATTACAACATTCTATAGGAGTATTTTAAAAATTATCTTTTAAGAGAAATCTGTTTTATTGAACTTCATTAAAAAATTTATTGTGAGCATTTTCTATGGATTCAATCAAACAATGTCTATAAGACTATAAGTTAACTTATCAGCTGTGGGCTTCAGATTCTGCATCACATAATGAGGTTGTTTGAGACGACTCGGGACATATGTGACAGTATGTGAAATATATGAGAATACGTGGTGATAATTAGATAATTATAAAACACCTGACTTGGTAAGAAGGAAAAAATTATCTTTATTTAAGATCAAATCTTTTATCCTTACAGGCCATTTTTAAAAACTTATTTTAATGAAACACTTGGATATGATAAATTATGTATGCGTAAGAGACTTCTTGTGATATGAAAAATTGTATATAAATGAAATGGCCATTAGTAGAGTATAGGTCAAATAAATTAATATATATAAATAGAAGTGAATACATTTTCTCTAATCATATTATTTATTTCTATATAAAATGTGTTATTCTGACATCATTTTGTTTAAAAAGCAGAAATCTAATAGCATAGACAACAGAACCTGGTTACCTTCACGCAATGTGATTATTCCTACTTTTGTTCTTTTTACTAAAATCTTTATTTTTCAGTGTGTTGAAGGAGAAGTGTTGTATGTATGTTTAAGTGTGTTTATAGGGGGAGTATTTGTTTTGTATAATGCGCAATTAAAAGAAAATGCCTGTGTAGAGATTGCTGGACTGGAAATAATCAACACTGGTTGACTAGAGTCATTTTACTTTTGCTAATTAAATATATTGAACATAAGCTAGACAGAAAAAAAAGTAATATCTTAAATGGTCTGTATTTTTTTCTCAATCATTACCCTACCTGTATAAAAGATTAACCGTTAAACCTAATTCTTAAACTTGCCACTTATTCCTGAGAGACGAAGTATCCAACACCCAAGAGTCATAGCAGAGCTACTTATATAATCTAGGTAGGTCAGGAAACAATACTGAACCCTTATGAAGAGAGGGCTGGCTCCAGTAAAGAAATCAGCAGTTCTGGATCAGGTACTAACTTTTTGTTATTTTCTGGTTTACTTTGTATATTTATTTAGTTCTTTTATTATTTTCCACTAAAAGTATCATATAAAACTAAACAATGTGAACATTATATTAATCACTTTAATTATTATTTTTAAATATGAACACACAGATGGCAAGGAATGGAATAAAATGTTAGCATGGGCAATAAATATGTTCAGACATTATTAGTATTTTTAATATCTGTGCTTACATATATATTTGAATGTTATATTAAAAAGAAAATTATTATTTTTAAAGATAAGTCTACAAAGGCAGCTTTTTAATAAGTTTATACTGAAATTTTAGAGACCTGCATGTTGATCACTAG
The DNA here is from genome assembly GCF_001604975.1 of Cebus imitator. Lineage (NCBI taxonomy): Eukaryota > Metazoa > Chordata > Mammalia > Primates > Cebidae > Cebus > Cebus imitator. The sequence continues at coordinate 820,715 of NW_016107937.1, forward strand.
ACCATTATTCAGACGTCATCCTTTTTCTGTTTTTCATCTACCTTCAGGTCTACTTTTCTTCTCTCTCACAGAGCAGAGGGAGACATGTATGATATTACACAAGATATAATTTGTTTAGGGGAAATATAACAATGGGATCAATAACAAAATTGGCCCCCCAAAGACAGCTAATTATTTTTAACTGAAGTCTAGCAGTTTCAGAGGTGTAGAAGAGAAGAATCAATGAAAACAAACAAACAAAAATTTGTTACAACTTCTTCTTAATTGGGATGGGGAACACATCTCAGGAATGAATTTGTCTGAGGTTATGGGACTGTGGACATATGAATGTTCTTGAAAGTCTGGTCTATTGGTGAATGGATAATGTGGATTCCACTTGATCAGGAAGGAGGGACCCATATAGTAAACCATAGCCTCTTTCTTACATCTCTATCACCAGTGCTGCAGCATCCTTGCAATTAGCTTCAAAATGTTCTTTATATTCTCCTGTGAGCCACAGCAGCTTCAGACCAAGGCGTAGTTAGCCTTGGCAGATTCCTGTCTGTCCATTTTAGCTTACTGATTATGGAGACCCTTCTACTCGCTTCTCATGCCACCCTCACCCTTCTTACTCCAGTGATTTGTGAACCACAGACTGTCTCCATCCCAGTGACAATGAGATGCAGGCTTGGTTATTAATGCTGGATAGGACCTGGGGGGTCATTGGGAAGTGGAGGAATGTTACATGTAAGAACCTGTCATTGTTCTGCCTGCTCTACATTTTTAGATGACGAGAGAAACATAATGGGATATATTCATTACCCGCACTTATCGCTTGACTGTGCTTGTCTATGATGAGATATCACAACATTTCTACAAAAATGAAAGCAAAAGCAGCAACAATAATCTTGTCATAAGATGTGGGTTATCTGGTCGAACTAATTATAAGAACGATTACCTTGAACTCTGAGGACATCAATTTCCTAGTCTATAAAAGAGAAGTAGCAAAATCACCATAAATAAATAATGCATAGGTTTTCATGAATTAGCATGATTTAATTTGGATGAAAGTGTAATACAGTCTCTGTACAGTGCCACAGAAATATAAGAGATATTATGGTGCTGATTTTGTTGATTTACATTAAATTGGATATTTTCCAGTAGATTGTTTATATCTTTATTTTTTTTTTTACTAAAAAAAGACCATCAGTGTGACTATTAGCATAGTAAGATAATGTTAACCCTTCACTTCCATTTTCTTCTTTCACAGTCAGGGATTTCCAGATCGGAATGAAGACCCCTGAGAACTGCACTGTGTTTACTGACTTTGTATTCTTAGGACTTTCAGGTGCACAGGATGTGCAGCAGGGGCTCTTTGTGCTTTTCTTCCTGATTTATGGCATAACTGTGATTGCCAATCTAGGGATGATCCTACTGATCAAGATGGATCTCACACTTCACACACCCATGTATTATTTCCTGAGCAACTTGTCTTTCTGTGATGTCTGCTACTCTTCCACTGTCTCTCCCAAGATGCTGGCTGATTTCTTAACTGACCAAAAGCGGATTCCGTATAATTTATGTGTCGTTCAGATGTATTTATTTGGAGCCTTTGCAGATGTGGAATGTCTCATGTTGGCTGTCATGGCCTATGACCGTTATGTTGCCATTTGCAATCCACTTCTTTATACGATCACTATGTCCAGGAGGCTCTGCACCCAGCTAGTGGCTGTGGCCTACTTTGTAGGCTTGGTGGATTCTGCAGTCCACACCTGCTCCACATTCAGGTTGTCATTCTGCAATTCTAATGTCATCAATCACTTTTTCTGTGACATCCCACCCTTGCTAGCCCTCTCTAACTCAGACACATTCATCAATGAGATAGTGATGTTCACATTCATTGGCTGTGTTGTGGGGTGCAGCATTGTCACTGTCTTCCTCTCCTACAGCTACATTATAATGATGATCCTTAAAATGAGCTCAGCTGAGGGCAGACTTAAAGCCTTCTCTACCTGCACCTCCCACTTGATGGCTGTGGCTGTATTTCACGGCACACTCCTGTTCATGTATTTCCGACCCAGTTCAAGTTACTCAATGGAAACAGACAAAATGGCTTCTGTTTTCTACACGGTTGTCATACCTATGTTAAATCCACTGATCTACAGCTTAAGGAATAGGGATGTGAAAGATGCTCTGAAGAAAGCGATAAGCACTAAATTATGTTCTGTATGACACTGTGATTTGCATTCACAAATAATAAACTTCTGAGACTTAAAGTTCATGTACTTCGACATAGGTTTCTGTAGTGTCATCCATACGGCCTTCAAGGTATTTTTAATTACTTACCATTGTGCTTAAATTGTGTGTACGGGGGGAAGAATTATTGCTCTTAGTCTTCCCTCTAAACCAAGGAGGAGTAGAAATAGACTTTTTTTGTTGTTTAGCAGAGAAGGTCCTTTTATATTTCCCCACTCTCTTCATGAACATGCCCCAGTGAACTGTTGTGGGTTCTAATGAACCATTTTCCCACACCAATTCAACAGACCCTCCCTAAATTTCCTATTACATACAAAAATGTTGCTCATCCAAAGGGAGTTTTAGAGAATCAAACTTAGCCTGGTTCGTGCTCTTCCTATGTACGAGTATCATCCTATAAGTGTCCTGCATATACTTATAAGTAAATAAGCAGTAAATAAATATATAAAAGCAAATAAGAAATCTCTTGCCCAAATAAGAAGTGTCTTGCCCTAGACATAAAATTCCATAAAGGTAATGTGCTTTCCTGCCTTGTTCACCATTATTTCTACGTTGTTATTTTTAATGCTTGGCTGCAGGATCCCATTTATAAACAGTTATTCAATACACAAATCAATGTTCCTTGAAAGTTTATGCAAAAAGGAGGCTTTGTACATTTACCAGAAAAAGAAGTCCCTTCCATTTCATTCTAGTATGTTCACCTTGGATAAAATCCATCTGTGCCTCTTGTCTTTTGACCTAGGTTTGAATTAAGTTATCACAAACAGAGATCATCTTTGATATACTGAACAATTTTTCTCAAATCCTCTATTCCTCATTATATCAGCAGACATCCCCAGGATCACCAATCCCAGATTTTTATTTTAATATTAAATTATTCTCTCATAGTCACAGCACCAGCCTCCAGACTTCCTCCCTACCCTTACTCTGGAGAACAGGCATGGCGCTATTGGCAACCTATAGGACTGCACAAATGGAACGAAAGATCTGTACTTTCTCCAAAGGCCACTGGAAAAGGAGCCTCAATCTCCCTTGATGAGTTTGTACCATTATATTCTGTTAATGGTTCATGTGAACTAAAATTTCAAAAATGGAAGGTCCAATTGATTTGGGTGAAGTTGTAAAGTATGTTCAATGGAAAAAAACCCACAAATGACAAGTCATGTTTACATTAGTGTATCATTTATAATAATTTATATTGCTGCTTTGTGTATTCATGAAATAAACTGGAATCCTATTCTAAACAAAAAATTAGTAGTGGTCATCTCTAAGTGATTGGCTGTTAGCTAATCCTACAATATGTTTCAATAAATTAATTAATTGCATATATTTGTCTTACTGAAATCATTTAGGAATTAACCAAGTTATGAAAAACATAACCCGATTTTTTATTCTAAGGATTATTCATTTTATTTTAAAGTGTTGTCATAAAGGAAACACATAAAGGCACACTTCTCTGGTACTAGGAGGACAAGGTAATGAATTATATAGGGTTTTGTTTAGGCCTTCTATAATTGTATATATCATTTTAGTTATAAATTACACTGATTGTTATATGCTGCAAAGCATCATAGGAGTGAAACAATTAATTAAAAACATAAAAGTTTTAGCAGAATATTTGTTTTGCATTACTAACTGAACAGAATTTTAAAACAAGAATATTTTACTCTCTCTTAAATATTTATTTTCCTCTATAATTTTAAATAGCATATTGATTGTTCATAGAATATATTACTTATCAGGATCTCTCCATCACTTCCCAAACCATTTCCTGACTCAATGTAGTTTTTTAAAAAACATATTAATTATATTCATATCTATAAAAAACTAAACACACTTTGGCCAGGCATGGTGGCCCATGGTCACTTCCAGCACTTTGGGAGGCTGAGGCAGGCAGATCACTTGAGCTCAGGAGTTTGAGACCAACCTGAGCAAAATAGTCAGAGCCTGTCTTCACAAACACAAAAGAATTAGCCAACTGATAACTGAAACAAGTGATTTAGTATCTATTAGCTATGGTCATTCCTAGCATTATTTTAGAATAATTAAAATAACTTATTCTTAAGAAGTGACTGTCATAAGTTTTTATGATAATAAATTAATTTATATGTTAGCATACCCTCCAGACACAACTTCTAAAGAAGGATAGGAATTCAGGCCATTGAAAATTCCTCCTCAGTACTAATAGAATGAACTCAAAATACTGAAAGTTAGCACAGTTAGTCGATAGTGCTAGACAAGAAAAATAGTTGAGGCAGGTACAGTGGCTCAGGCCTGTACCCAGCGCTTTGGGAGGCCAAGGCAGGAAACTCACTTGAGCTTGTGAGTTCAAGACCAGCCTGGGCAACATGGCAAAACCCCATCTCTACAAAAAAATTAAACAAAAAATTATCTGAGTGTGGTGGCATGCGTCTGTGGTCCCAACTACTCAGGAAGCTGAGGTGGGAGGATTGCTTGAAACTGGGAGGTTGAGGCTGCAGGCTTGAGCCTGGGGGGTCAAGGTTGCAGTGAGCTGAGATTACGCCACTGCACTCCAGCCCGGGCAAAAGAGTGAGAATCTGTCTCAAAACAAAACAAAAACACCTAAAATACTCATTTTACATTGTTAATCTCAGTTTCCTCATTTCTTTAACATGGGTTTAATATGTGTATAACAAAATTAAAGCTACATATCGTTATCTATAAATATAGGAGTACATTATGTCTTACATGTATATATGTGTGTATATGTATATATATATATATATATATACACATATATATGTATTTATGTGTATATATGTGTGTATACACACACACACATAAACTCTCTTATCTCAGGGATTAGATATATATATCAAGGATATCCATCTATCTATCTATCCATCTATCTATCTGTCTATCTATCTATCTATCTATCTATCTCCTTAATATTGGTCAAGGGACTCTTTAAGAAAATACTGAGCCCACTCTCAGGTACTAACCTCCTAATGCTGAAAGAAAGGATGGTATTGTTCACAGCATCATGTTATGAAATACTCTGCAGACTCCATCTTCTTCTATCCTTTTACAGCCTGCTCACCTAGTTGGTCACACTACAGTTACAAATCCTAGTCTCACGTCATGTTTCTAGCTGGCTTCCCAGCCACCTTAGGACTTCTTTGTTTCTGATCTGGTTAGAGCTGAGTAGAGGTTTCTTCATGGCAACCAGTGCTGGCTGCACCATTCCCATGTTTAGGTCAGAAGACTGAAACTATACTATTGATTTAAGTCCCAGGCCCCACAATCCCAAGAAGTCAGTTAATTAATCCCAGAGTACCTCATTTTATGTTATACTGTGAAACTTTATCCCAAGGGCTGTGGCTGACATGCCACATGTAGATACAAAAAAATCAATATCTATTCCTTGTGATGAACCCATGCACTTAAAAAATTTCCTATTCAGTAAAGCACGTGGTTCTTATTAATTTCAGAATGCTATTCCAGTCTTCACCAAAGCACCCATTAGCCGGAGTCCTACCTCAAAAGTGTTCTGTATAAACAAATTCCTTCTTGTTTTAAAAATACATCCCACTGCAGTGAATGAAACTGTGCTCTAGATTTACAACACAGCAAACGCTTTCACTGTCAGAGGCTTTACTCTCTAGTTTATCCTCTATCCCAGCATTCATCCTCACCTTTGAGTTTAACACTGTTTTCACGCTTTCCAGCCATAACTTCCCTCTAGATCATACTCCAGTGGCCAACTAACTTCTCACCCACCATCTGAAGGCTCTGGTTCTCATCCCTGGCTCTCAGAGAATAGCTTTTTTTGGAAACAGATGCTTGATGTCACAAAGAAAAATCGGCACTGAGACAAAGGATCTCTCAGCAAAACAATCTTTACTTGCTGCAGAAAGAGTGCTTTTGTTAGCTATCTTGCTAAGAGAGTACAGTGAACAAAGGAAAAGCAGACATATTCATCTTTTACGCATTTGGGGTCATCCTTACTGCTGTGTCTGCTCTCTCTCTGTTGGCTGGAGCTAGGTTTCACAATCTAAAACTAAAACGATTGGCTAATAACTTAAAACTTTTCTAAACAGATAAAAGCAATGGAGAACACAAAGGAAGTCTAAATTAGGAAGGAGCATAGGCTATGAGCTGGGACATGCCTGTGAGCACATCTAGCACAGATATCTTGGTTAAAGTACAAGGGCATAGAATTTACTATGTGGCTATGAGCATGTCTAACAGCTACATAGGATAGGCCTTAAGAAAGGGTCACTAGTAAAAAGCAAGAAGGCTGTGAAGAAAGTTAGTCTTTAAAAGAGACTATTATTTTTAACATTTAGTATTATTATTACTATTATTATTCTTTAACAAGAAAGGAAACTTTGAAGAAGAACCTTTCTACTTCCTACAGCTTACCTCAGAAATTTTAACTGTTTGCTTGCCAATCAAGAGATTTCAGACTCAACATATTCCAGAGAAAAACTTTCATGAAACGTTTTAATTTAGTCAATGTTTGAAAATTGTCTTTAAAAAAGTCATTACACTTGAAAATATCTTGTAATAATCAAACTTCAGTTTCAAAATTGTCTTTCCTGACACCTGGTTTTTTCAGGAGCGATGGAGGTGAGGGCACAGTTTCCCCTTCCCTCAGAAGTCCAAGCATAAAAAGGCTTAGAGATGACAGTGAGAGTTTTTGAGTCCCCATTTCACTCACTGCTTATCAAGCCTCCACGTTGTGCACCATAAATGTTAAGGGACTTTTTCCTTAGTTCAGCTAAGAGCTGGGTCCTTATGATATGGCCACAAATTAGGCTCGCAGATGATTTGAAGGGTGCTAATAATGGAATTTATTTTGCAAAAAGAATAGAAGAGAGAACAGGAACTCTACAGCAAGGCCAGAATTCCCGCTAGTGTAGGCTTCCCGCTTCACAGATTGAATTTCCAGGTTCCATTCAGGAAGAGGAGGGACTAGGCTCCTCCTCACTGCAAATGTCACGAACTTCTGTGGCTCCACTTCAGTGTGCACTTCTCCCAGTACCTAGGCCAGTTTGAGTTTTGGAAAGGAGCCCTTCCCACATGGTTGCCTCAAAAGTTTGTGGTGAAAAGAGAAAAGGAGTAAGACTATGAGATACAGGAAATTAAGTGTAAGGTAAATCTTCCCTGAAAATAAATAGTAGAAATTTCAACTTTAAAACAATAGACATAATATAAGTGATATGAGAGGGCCAATCTCTAAAGCTAGGCTGTGGCCCTATTCTGTGGTTGAGGATCATTACCCACAGATTTGGAAAGCATTTATATTAAATTGAATTTTCCAACAGTTAGAACCAAAAGTCAGAGACTGGGTATTTTTTGAAAAGTTGTCAGGCCCAGTTTCATCTTAAGAAAGCAATTTTCTTCCAATCACTTTTCTAAAAGCATTTTTGACGTCTTTATTCCTTAGACTGTAAATTAGAGGGTTCAACATAGGTATGATCAAAGTATAGAACACAGAGGTCACTTTGTCAATATCCAGTGAATGGCTGGTGCTGGGACGCAAATAAATGAATATCAAGGTACCATGATAAATAACGACCACAGTCAGGTGGGAAGCACAAGTGGAGAACCCTTTTCTTCTTCCCTCCACAGAACCTGTTCTAAGAATAGCTGCCATAATGAAGACATAAGAGAGGAGAACTGTTAAAAGACAGACCGCTTCCACAAAACTGGCAGAGACAACCAGAACGATGTCATGTATGTAAGTGTCAGTGCAGGACAGAGAGAAGAGTGGGGAGATATCACAAAAGAAATGGTTAATGTCTTTGGAGCAGAATGACAGATGGAAAGTGTTCATGGTGTGAATAACTGAGCTTATAGCGCCCCCCAAAAATGCTCCAATTGCAAGCTGGCAACAAACCTTCTTGGACATAATCACCATATACAGCAGTGGGTTGCAGATTGCTATGTACCGGTCATAAGCCATGACAGCCAAGAGGAAAGATTCCGTGTCAACCAAAGAGCAGAAAAAATATAACTGTGCGACACAGCCGTTGTAAGAAATGGTCTTCTTGTCAGAAACCAAGTTCACAAGTAATTTGGGGGCAATGACAGAAGAGTAACATGCATCTATGAAGGACAGCATGCAGAGGAAAAAGTACATAGGAGTGTGCAAGTGGGAACTAATTGTGATTAATAAAATCATTCCAAGGTTCCCCATCAGAGTAACAGAGTAGATGAAGAAAAACACTGCAAAAAGGAGACTCTGAAGTTCCAGATGGTCACTGAATCCCAGGAGAAAGAACTCAGTCTTCACAGTGCCGTTCTCTGGCTCCATTATCTGGTTTTCTGGAGGTGTAACAGAATGACAAAAGAAATGTTAATAATAGCCTGGACACTGGCAAAATTTTAAAAAAAGAAAGAATATTTTTAAAAAAGAGATAAAAGTATGAAAATTAATAAAATTCATTCTAAAACCACATAGGCATCCTGATACAACTAGGCATGCGTCCTTTTTCAGTTATTTTTCATTATATTTAATTAAACCAATCATTTACCTTCTCAATTCCTTAATGTGATTGTTTTCTGCATCATATTGCACCGCCATCAAGCCAGTTGCTAAACTCTAAACATGACCTTCACTCTTAATTTCTTCAATTCTTTCATCTACCGCTAATGTCCAGAGATAGTGCAAACCATCTTGTCATGGCAAACTCTTAATAAATGGCCTCTGTGGCATTGTGACATTTGGTATAATCCATTTGGGGCAAGCATTCTGTGTTCATAGAAGAAGTTTGTGCCTTTCTTAAGAAGGCTGTGGTTCCTTAGGAGAAACAGGCTTTTTATATTTTGCTTTGAGGTTTTTGTGATCCGCTTTTTGATCTCACCTCAGATCCCAAGAATTCAAACTCTGCTATTCAAATCTCTAGTGGTAAAAGATATATGAGCAATTAAACAGTTCCACTCGGGAATTGATTAAACACAAAATGAAATGATGTAAGATGTTTTTCTACATCATGAGAATGCCTCAAAGAAACATATTTTGGCTTTTGAAATGGTAGGTTACTATATGAAAAATTTGATTATATTTATTATCTAATTTGATTTAACCAGCTCAAAGCAACTAATCAAACAACTACTATAATATTCTATGCATATTGATGGTACAATAAATTGAAAACAAGCAAAAATATATCTAGTGATTGAGAAAGAAAATTATAAATGAGTTTAATAAGTCTGATATGTACTATGATAGATTTACATCTGCATTCAAATAAAATGCTGGTAACACAAGGTCAGAAAACTTCAAAAGGTCTTCACTGAAAAAATACCTTCACTCTGTGAGTATTTTCTTCCAGGTACTGTTCTATGTACCAAGTACAAAAAGGGGAAGAGAAGAATAACTTGAAATGAGCATTAGGTATTTTGACAAGTACCAAATAGAAAAGAAAAGATGCAGTAAAGAAAATCACATAAACAATTACATGGAAAAGTAAAAATCTATGGCATGTTTGGAGACTTGAAAATGAGGCTGAGAATGTGTTGTCTAATGGAGAAAGAGAAGTCCAGCTGAAAGACATATAAAACAAGTTAATTTAAAACCGTGTGTGTATAGATATATATGTGTGTTAATTTAAAACTGTATGTATATATCTAGAGCTTTATCTTTATATACACACACACCCATATATGTGTGTGTGGTTATGTATCTATCTATACATACATACACATATATATGGCTAAAATTTCTTGAAATCCACTTCAAGAAACTAGCACTTTATGCAATTAATAAAGAGAATGTTTATTAAAAGAATATTTATAAGTAGGTGTATTTGTCATCTTTGGTCGGGTGTGGCAGAATAACATTTTTAAGTGGCTTAGCAGAAGTGGGAATTTATTGTTTACATAACTTAAAAATCTGGACATAGATTAGTTGAGAGAGGATACAGGTGTTAAAAATTTTGCCATTCTCCAGCTCTCTGCTATCCTTTTCTTTTGGATGACTAAACTCTCAAGCAGACTCTCTCTTTTCACCAAAGAGAGCTACGAGCTGTTTTATGCAGTTTCTACCTGCCCAGAGGATTAGCCTTATAAAGAAGAAGCTCTTTTTTCCCAATAATTCTAACAAAATCCCACAGCTGAGTCACTGGCTTACTGGTACCTATTCAGAAAAAAATCAGCAGGTGTCTTGATGACTGTCCATGAATGCTTCCCAAAATACATTGCATGCAAAGGAAGAGACAGACAAAGAAAAGGAGAGTTTGGATCCCTACAGAAAAATTAAGGTGGTATCAGTGAGTGATAGTTTTTCTTTTAAAGTCTATTTTGTTTTATGTTCATACAGCCTCTCTAGAGCTCTTTCAATTTTTACTGCATAAAATTTTGTGAGCCTTTTATATTTAACTTATGTCTTTATAATAGAAAAGATATTTTTAGATAGCACAGAGTTTTGTTTGCTTTTCTGTTGAGTCTGGCACACTACATCTTCTAATTTTGTGTCTAGAGTACTTCTGGTTAATGAACATATGGGTGGAGTTAATGTTACTACTGATTCTGCTGAATTAAGTTTACCATCTTCATACTTCATCTTTACTTGCTTTAAGTATTTCTCATTTCTTTCATTCACATTTTTTTTGAGTTGGATTGTTTTCACGATTCCATTTATTTTATATGCTCTATTGACTTCTTAAGTCTTAAAAATTGTGATAGTTTTCTAGCAGTTTACAATATATTTATTAGTAAATTATTGATTTTTTTTTTTTTTGAGACAGTTCTTACTCCATCATCAGGCGCCAGGCTGGAGTGCAGTGGCGCGACCTCGGCTCATTGCAACCTCTGCCTCCCAGATTCAAGCAATTCTCCTGCCTCAGCCTCCCAAGTAGCTTATTAGTGATTTTTTATAGACCTAAAAGGGTAAACATCTAAGTCTTTCTTATCCATGATGCTACTGTTGTACACTTTACTTTTACAGACTCTATAAATGCTATTCATTGGTATCTTTTCCTAAGACTCATATATTTTAGAGCGATTTAAAATAACTTTTAAATGTAGATCATTAACATAATTTCTTATGCTCTGTATTTCTTTACGTAGCTTTGAGTTTCTATCCGATATGATTTTGCTTCTTCTTGGATACCTTACTTTAACCTTCCTGGTAGCACCTACCTGCTATCAATGAATTATCTCAGTTTTTGTTAGATTAAAATTTTTTATTAATTTTAGAAAGAGATTTCCATTGTGTACATGATTCTAGGTTGACAGTTTTGTTGTTTCCCCATCAACATTTTCAATTTCTCATCTTTTCTTTCTATACTAACTTTTGTAGTTACTGCTAGGAAATCTGTTGTAATGCTTTCTTTTTAAAAATCTGTTGTTCTAAAGTAGAGATGAATCTGTGTCTCCACCACCACTAAGGGTCATTTGGCAAAGGTGGAGATATTTTGATTGTCACAACTGGAAGGAGGTACTCCTGACATCTAATGCATAGAGGCCAGGGACAGATGAGCATCCTACAATTCACAGGATAGTGCCCAACATTAACCATTTTTCAGTAAAAAAAAAAAATCTTAATAATGCTGATGTTGAAAAGCCCCTCTTGATGTGTAATGGTTCTTCCTTTCAATATTTTCTCTTTTACTTTTTTCCTTCTCCCCTTGTATGATCTCTCTCTCTCTCAATCTCTCTCTCTCTGTCTCTCATGTCCTTTGCATCAACATCGATGCAGCTAGAAGTCATCATCCTAAGTAAATTATTACAGAAAAGAAAACTAAATATTGCATGTTCTCACTCATGAGTGGAAGCTAAACATCAGGTACCCATCCATGGACATAAAGAAGGAAACAATAGACACTGGGGAATATAAGAGGGGAGAGGGAAAAGAGAGAGGGGGAGGTGTCGAAAACCTACCTATTGGGTACTATGCTCACTACCTGAGTGATACATTCAATCATAGTTCAAACAGCAGCATCAACGAATATGCCTTTGTAACAAATCTGCACACATACTCCCTGAATCTAAAATAAACGAAAAAATAAAGAATGGTGAAATCTGTGCTCCTCTAGAAATACACATATTTATTCACAAATAATTTTAATAATTGAAATAAAAAGTAAAATTCACCCCAATTAATATAATTAAAAGATGCATTTCCATTGATAATTTTACAGTTTCTCTTTCAATATTTTATAAAAATTTGTAACACATTTAAGTTGTTGAGTAGAACAATGGTAATGTTTGAGCCCAACTATGGTAATGATTTTTGTAGTGATTATTCATTGTAAATAAAAATCACATAGAACTTTATTACCAGAGGAAATAAATGGTTAACTTACCTACATTTATTAATGACAAAGTAATATACTCATATGAATCATAAGAGATACAATTCTGGAGAGTAAATGGAACTTCAATGTGAGTTCAGGGACAAAAGAAGTGATAAGAAATCTGATAATCTGTGTATTTTGAATTAATCATGTTAGACATGGGGTAACTATGGCATACAAGCTATTAAAATTAAATACTCTTTTCTGATGTAATTCTGGTTTCATGGAAAACCTGAAGGAAACAACCACAGCTTTTGCAACATTTTTATGAAAGTTAACTTAAAAGTTTAAATGTCATCTCCTTATGTTCCAAGATTATTCATATCATGTCTCTTTTTTGTATAATGATGAAATATAGCAGGAGTTTTCTGTTTTATTTACTCAATAATTATTTCCTTTTTTTTAAGTTGGCAATAATTGCGCCTCTGATAAATCTCATTGGCGACGATACAGTCACTGTGCAAAGCTAACAATTATTTCTTAAATATATACCATGCCCCTGGTCTTTGCAAATCTTAACTGTTCTCTCTGTTACACTAACCATGCAAGAGATACAGGGAGATCCTTCCTTCAGGTCTCGCATTTACTTAGTTAATTTATTGCTAAGGATATTAGACACAGAGCATATATTCATGTGTAGAGAGGATAGGACTGCAAATGTTTGAAATATGTTCCTCAGTGTCCCCACAAGAAATTATATGTAGCTATACCCATATATGTATCTAACTTTGTTACAAACATCTCACATATCCAGTAAACAAATATTATAATAGCAATAATAATACCAGTAATATCTGCTGTTCATCTCCTCTTTAGTTCTGATGTATCATATAACTTTCATCGAGGCATTCAGATTCTTAAATCTTTTCAAATACCACACTTCCCATGAAATTCTTGATTATCTTCTTCATCACACCTGATATTTCTTTCTTTTTTTTTTTTTCAATTTATTTCTGGTCAATTTTACTGTTAAGAACTATTTGAAAAGCTACATTTTCAGGGCTTTTAAGATTTAACAATTCCAGATAAGGGAGTATAGGCCTGTAAAGACATTATCAGCATGCTCTTCTTCTCTTGATGCATTATAAAAAATAAGTATGTGGACACATTTCCTTGATACATGTTGAACTTTAATTTAGTGTTATTTATTGGAAGCTACTAATTCTCATATTAATCTCAGAAAGGTATTAACTATGGTTTGCTCTGGTCTTGCTTTAATTCTAGGCTTATGCAATAGGCAGGTAAGATTTCTTTATATTTATATTTTTATATGTATATATATATGTGTGTGTGTGTGTGTGTGTGTGTGTGTGTGTATATATATATACTTTAAGTTATGGAGTACATGTGCAGATCTTGCAGGATTGTTACATAGGTACACACATGCCATGGTGGTTTACTGCCTCCATCCCCCCGTCACCTACATCAGGCATTTCTCCCAATGTTATACTTCCCCAAACTCTCCACCCTCCACTATCCCTCCCCTAGCCCCCCACCCCCCAATAGTGCCCAGTGTGTGATGTTTCCCTCCCTGTGTCCATGTGTTCTCATTGTTCAACACCCACCTATGAGTGAGAACATGTGGTGTTTGGTTTTCTGTTCTTGTGTCAGTTTGCTGAGAATGATGGTTTTTGGATTCATCATGTCCCTATAAAGGACATAAACTCATCCTTTTTCATGGCTGCATAGTATTCCATGATGTATATGTGCCATATTCTCCTTGTCCAGTCTGTTATTGATCGGCATTTGGGTTGGTTCCAAGTCTTTGCTATTGTAAACAGTGCCTCAATGAACATACCTGTGCATGTGTCTTTATAATAGAATGATTTATAATCCTTTGAGTATATACCCAGTAATGGATTGCTGGGTCAAATGGCATTTCTATTTCAAGATCCTTGAGGAATCGCCACACTATCTTCCACAATGTTTGAACTAATTTACACTCCCACCAGCAGTGTAAAAGTGTTCCTATTTCTCCACATCCTCTCCAGCATCTACTGTCTCCAAGTTCTTTAATGATTGCCTTTCTAACTGGCGTGAGATGACATCTCAATGTGGTTTTGATTTGCATTTCTCTAATGACCAGTGATATGGAGCATTTTTTCATATGTTTCTTGGCCACATAAATGTCTTATTTTGAAAAGTATCTGTTCATATCCTTCACCCACTTTTGGATGGGGTTGTTTTTTTTTGTTGTAAATCTGCTTTAGTTCTTTGTATATTCTGGATATTAGCCTTTTGTCAGATGGGTAGCTTGCAAAAAACCTTTTCCCATTCTGTTGGTTGCCAGTTCTTCCTAATGATTGCTTCTTTTTCTGTGCAGAAGCTCTTAAGTTTAACTAGATCTCATTTGTCTATTTTGGCTTTTGTTGCCATTGTTTTTGGTGTCTTAGTCATGAAGTCCTTCCCTATGCCTATGCCCTGAATTCTATTGCCTAGGTTTTCTTCTAGGGTTTGTATGGTATTAGGTCTTATGTTTAAATCTTTAATCCCTCTGGAGTTAATTTTTGTGTTAGGTGTAAGGAAGGGGTCCAGTTTCTGCTTTCTGCACATGGCTAGCCAGTTTTCCCAACAGTATTTTTTAAACAGGGAATCCTTTCCCCATTGCTTGTTTTTGTCAGGTTTGTCAAAGATCAGATGGTTGTAGATGTGTGGCATTATTTCTGAGATCTCTGTTCTGTTCCATTGATCTATATCTCTGTCTTGGTACCAGTAACATGCTGTTTTGATTACTGTAGCCTTGTAGTATAGTTTGAAGTTAAGTAGCATGATGCCTCCAGCTTTGTTCTTTTTGCTTATGATTGTCTTGGGTATGCAGGCTCTTTTTTGGATCCATACGAAGTTTAACATGCTTTTTTTCCAGTTCTGTGAATAAAGTCAATGGTAGCTTGATGGGGATAGCATTGAATCTGTAAATTACTTTGATCAGTATGGCCAATTTTACAATATTGATTCTTTTTAATCATGAGCATGGAATGTTTTTCCATCTGTTTGTGTCCTCTCTTATTTCATTGAGCAGTGGTTTGTAGTTATCCTTGAAGAGGTCCTTCGCATCTTTTGTTAGTTGAATTTCTAGGTATTTTATTCTCTTTGTAGCAATTGTGAATGGGAGTTTGTTCATGATATGACTCTCTGTCTGTTATTGGTGTATAGGTATGCTTGTGATTAATGTGCAAAAATCACCACTGATATTTCTTTAGGTCATTATATTATTTAACATTTATACTGTTCAATAGCCTCCAAATTGGTCCTTAGACCTATAAATGTATCCTCTTACATATGCCTGTCACACTGCCAGTAAAATAACTCTTTACAAAGAAATCTGCTTGTATTTGTATTTTGTTTAAATCTTTGTAAGATATCTCTTAAGACTGGGAGCGGTGGCTCATGCCTGTGATCCCAGCACTTTGGGAGGTCAAGACGGGTGGGTCAGAAGTTCAGGAGTTCAAGGCCAGCCTGGCCAAGATGGTCAAAACCCTGTATCTACTAAATATACAAAAAATAGCCAGTTGTGGTGGCAGGCACCTGTAGTCTCAGCTTCTCAGGAGGCTAAGGCAGAGAATTGCCTGAACCTGGGAGGCAGAGTTTGCAGTGAGCTGAGATCGTGCCACTGGACTCCAGCCTGAGCAACAAAGCTAGACATCATCTCAAAAANAAAAAAAAAAAAAAAAAAAAAAAAAAAAAAAAAAAAAAAAAAAAAAAAAAAAAAAAACAATCTCTTGAATGGATAGAATAGGGAGTTTTCACAGAGCTGATATAATAAAAGAGAAAGTGGACCATGGGAATACATCACTTATTCAAAAACATATACATAAATTATCTGTAAACTCAATAAATAAAAGTTAAAATTACATTCTCAATAGTTATAAATTTAATTCTGCTCATGTTTTTAAACATAATTTTTAAAACATACAAGTAAAATAATTATTAACTGTAGCAATTTGGATAATCAACTTGTAATCAAATAATCATGTAAAACATGTAAATTTCACTGAACGGCAGATTTGTGCAAATTAAAGTCTAGCAAAACAAAATAACTTATCATATCAGTCCTACCACTGGATGATTCCCTGGTGTGTAAATCTTTGTGATTTGCAATCACTTATATGTGCATATCCAAGTTCCTAAAAATGACATCCAAATCTTTCTTTAATAGACTTATTTCTCTTCACTTTTCATACAAATAAACATGATTATCAATATCAGTATATCATATGTCCTGTTTTATGTATTTGCATATTTATGCAATGTTTCATGAACTAGTCCATTGTTAAATTATCATTTATCTCATCCATACAGCAAAACACTGCTGAGTTGGGAAAACTTCCATTCTGACTCTTCTAGACCAAGTTTGGTGTTTTGGGGTACTCACAATTTCTGTGAACAGCCTGTATTTTATTTCTGCTCGAGCTGCACTGTGATGTAGCTATCTGCTTACACATTTGCATGGCTTTTTCTCCAACCAGAGTGTGAATTCCTGGAGATGACAAATAATGTATCTTTCACCTCTCTGTCCTCCTCAGATATTTCTAATGTCTATTCAAGCATACACGTAATAAATAGAAGTACATATAATAAGAACCCTTAGCCTTATTTTCTTCATCTGAAACATTTGCTCTCTGATACTCTTCATGTTAGGAGTAAGAATGTGTCCACTGTTAAAGACCAGAAATGAATCACAAGTCTTACCTTCTAGCCTACTGATTTTCATTCTGTACTATTAGGGGCTACCTTAGGCCTTATCTTGTGGTATAATCCTCACACTTTAGGTATAAGAATTAAATAATCATGAGTCGAAAAGTCTTGACAGCACCAAAACAATTCCATTTAAAATGTATGCTAATATGAACTTCATTGTTCTTTTTCCTGACAGAATTCTAGCAAAGAACATTTGCATTTGAATACATGCCATATTTAATCAATTCTTTTTTCTTTTTTTAAAATGTTTTATTTACATAGGTTTTTGGGGAACAGGTGGCATTTGGTTATATGAGTCAGTTGTTTAGTGGTGATTTGTGAGATTTTGGTGCACCCATCACTTGAGCAGTATACACTGAACCCAATTTGTAGCCTTTTATCCCTCACTGCCTTCCCACTCTTTCCCTGCCGAGTCCTCAAAGTCCATTGTATTATTCTTATGCCTTTGCATCCTCATAGCTTAGTTCCCACTTATGAGTGAGAACATACAGTATTTGGTTTTCCATTCCTGAGTTACTTCACTTAGAATAATAGTCTCCAATCCCTTTCAGGTTACTGTGAATGTCATTAATTTATTCCTTTTTGTGGCTAAGTAGTATTTCATCATATATATATATATATATATAAATATCATAAATATATCACAGTTTCTTTATCCACTCATTGCTTAATGGAAATAAACCTAAATAGTTACAGCCAATTGGTCTTCAATGAAGCAAACAAGAACTTAAAGTAGGGTAAGGGCACCCTATTCAACAAATGGTGCTGGGATAATTGGCAAGCCACATATAGCAAGATGAAACTAGCTCCTTATCTCTTACCTTATAAAAACTCAACTTAAGACGGATCAAGAACTTAAAACTCTAAGAACTGGAACCTTAAAAATTCTAGAAAATAACATCTAAGTCATCTATGATAAAATCTCTGTGACTGGATATATCTTACAACTAATAGTAAAGAAATAATTGTGTTGTTTATTTCTTGTGGACATGTCTAATGATAGTAAATCTTATAGTATGTGAACTATGAAATGGCAATGACCATAGAGAAGAAGGAAGTGTGTTGAGAAATATTTCAGAGATAGCATTTTTGTGACTTGGAAAATAAAATATGTAACCATCTATATAGTCAGGATAATCATAGCTATGTGAAGACGTAATTTAAATGTAATTAAAATCTATTGTTGTCTTTTAAAATAAATACAATTGATGAAATTTTGGCCAAAGAGTTTAGGTGGATTTACCTTAAATCACAGATAGTGACGTAGGCAAAATCTGCTATAAAAGAGGAGTTTCGTTATCTGTCTGTTGGTTTGTTGTATATGTTCTCCACCTAAATATTAATATTACTCCTTAGTGACCTAATATTAAAAACAAAGAAACAAACTTTTTTCAAAGTTAATATTTATGTTTTAAACATTTGAAGTATAAAATGTGTTTTGCTGTAGGCCAAAAATATCCAGAACTAGCTCTAAGTCCTACATTTTAAAAGATGGTTCTGCTTGGATTGCCAATAATAATAAGTGGTTCCAAAAAAGTGGAAGTTGGTAGATCAGAACAAATTTTAGAATATAGGTTAGTTTATCCCTGCAATTTATTTCCAGTGTTCTTAAGAAGATTGCTTGTTGACATGTTTAATTGATTTTTAAATTTGTCATAACTTTTTCCTCGTTATTGACTTTTCTGTTGAAGAGATTTTTAGTTTGCAATGAGTAATTGCTCATATGGTTGATTCCTTGGAGTGTGGATGTTGAAAAACATGAACTGTTATGCCAAGATATTTGTAAGGAAATCTGTAATTTGTTCCCATTAAAAGTGATGTGTAAAAATGCCCTTCCCACACTGATAATTACTGTACACAACTAGAGACATAATATAGTTTTTTCTATGTATTAATATAACAGTTACTAATGGAAGAGAGGTAGTATATGTTACTCTCTTGCACAGTGTTAACGAATCTGTCAGAAAAAATCTTGTATTTTAAAAATTAAACTGAATTATAAAACCATTTAGCCATACTCTTTATTAAAGAAGTTAAGGTATCAACTGTGAAATATTACTCAGGCCATGGCTGAAAGGCTTAATATTCTTAGCATTTCAATTCTAAAAATGTAATTTAGTGAGTAATGTATATATGTTAATAGATACATTACTATTAATAATAGAATAATTAATTCTATTAATTTAATAGAATAAATAATAATTACATTATTCTATAGAATAATGTAATAATAGAATATTAAATACATATAGGGAAAAAAGCACTCTCAATAAATGATGTTGCAAACATTGCTATATAGTTTGACAATGGAAGCTGGACATTTATTTTGTAAGCATCCATTCATTCAACAAACGTGTACAAAGCAAATAAAACCAAATAAATTTAAGACATCAAATCATATAAAGTTGAGACAAAATATGTAATGGATATATTTTAGGATATATTTAAGATTTATTTTTACTGCATTTATTAAGTTGCCTAAAATATGAATATAAAAATGTGAAAATATAAACTATTTGTTAAAAAGTTTTTCTGCTATATAAAATTAAATGACATTACCAAATTACTATTTTTTTGAAAATTTTATCCTTTGGTTGCTAATAATTTTAAAATTTGGAATATCTTATAAATCATTATGGAAAACATTAACATCCAGTGGAAGTAAGAGAAAATAATAGAACAGAAACCTCACAGAAAATAGTTAAAAATATCATTGAAAATTAGATACTTACATTTTACAAACCCCTCTGTTTCTTTCTTTTCTGTCCCTAATTTTCTGATTGGAGCACAAATAAATCTACTGTCATATAACTCAGCATTAGGATATTTTCGAAAGCCAAGCCTGTCCAAAATGTATTATTACAGAGATAAAGTTTATTTACACAACTGTCTGGATGATTTATTCATTTTTAACATATTTCACTGGATGCAAAACATGGATAGAGAAGTGAACTTAAATGTCAGGTCAACAACCTGTGGTTCAGTCACTTACACCCCTTCCCTCATTCTGAATCACCCTTTCCATTCTAGCAGGCCAACAAGGTCACCAACTGCTAAGACAGCTTATTATTGATAACTGACATTCCCTTTGAAACAAGCTGCCCAGTAGAGTCTTTATCTTACTTACCATTACTAAAAATAGCCAGGAAAAATATAGGCCTCCTTACTATATAGAAATTGTGAGAAAAGTATTATATTCAGCATGTGATTTGGCATCATGAAAATTTGTTCCCTAGATCTTAAAGGGTGACCACCACCTTCTGTTGCATTTGCCTTACAAATATTGACAAGAATCAATTGCATTTGTAATTAATATAAAAAGATGAAAACTGAGAATCCTGACTTTTACTGAAGTGTTCAGGTATAGAAAGATGTACACACTCTTGATAATATGAGAAGAGAATTTTCCTTGAACCCTTTGCATTGTCAGCTGCGAGTCCCTCAGAAGCTGTGTTTGTTGAACCTAGCGTCATCTTCATGTCCACTCTCCTAGTCCTTACACTGTGCTCCTGCTAGTGGGGCTTGCAGGCTGCATCCCCCAGATGTCCTTTCTGACTGCCTTCCTTTTAGATTCTCCCAAAGAAAGTAAGAGGGTAAAGGAGTGGAGGGGGAGAAGGAAATATGGGAAGGAAATGGAAAAGAGAGAAGAAGAAACTCTGTTCTTGATTTTCCAATTTCTGTTAGTGTGCCTTTAGCCACAATGGATACTTGCTGTATTCCAGCTTTCCATGATAAATTCTCCAGAGGCGGGAGCAGCCGTCTAGCACAGGCTTCTTTGGACCAAGTTTGAGCATGCCACAGGACACTGGATATCAGCTGAATCCTAACCCAGTCTCAGAGGCCCAGGCACACTGAGAGTTATGTCTCTTCCTTAAGGGGTTAACCACTGACTGAGCTGCTTCCACAAAGCTCTGAGGTTCTGTGAACAATGTTTCTTCCCTGTCGTCCTCCAATATCAAGAGCAATAGCTGCTTCCTGAAGTCAACAATCTTTAAATACTGTAATAGAGTATCACCTCTGTGCTCTTTTGTGTCTCTAAATGTCGCTAACATTTCATAAATTACATCTTGCAGAGCATTTGTTTTCCTAAGTGGATCCTGACTGCTAAACACTCGTGACAATGTGGACCAACTCACAGTTCTTGAAGGTTCTCCAAGTGCTCTAAATCTGCATATTAATCCCAATATGCATACCATAAATTCACCAGCATCTACTTATCCATACATTTAATAAAAATGAAAAATTTTTTTAAAACTCCTCATATGCCACTGATGATGAAATAGATAAAAAGTTATATAAACCCCAAGCCTCAATGACTTCATTTAGATACACAGTGAGTCTCTTCCTGATGTCAGTAAGTACACAAACATTGTGAACTTTTAATCTCAATAAAAGTCCATGAGGTTAAAAGTACTATCCAATATTAGAATGAAGGAAATCAAGGACTGAAAAAGTTAAATTAACTGACAAATTAAAAAGCCAGGGTCAAAACACCAATCTCGGTTTTGAAAAACTCAAACTTATTGCTTTTCTAATATTATTACAGACACAAAGAGAGAAGTTTAAACAAGTAAATACAATGAGAAAATTGACATAAATCATAAGGGTGTCACAAAGAAAGCATCAATGGTGCATATAATTCAATACAGAATTAAGAAAAGAATAAATTTAAAAAAGAATAAAGTAAAAGGCAGTTAAGCAAAACAAAAAACACATGCAAAGAACATGAACAGAGGTTAAAAATCATCTTATAAGTATCAGTAAGCATCTCTACCTCAATGGATTTTAGGGTTAGCATGATGATAAGCAGTAAAAATAAAGTGAGAGAAGAGGGTTAATTTAGAAAGGCTGTGATTCATAATAATTGTTCTAAATTATTACCTATACATGTTTATTGTGTGTGTGTGTGCATGTGTGTGTGTGTGTGTGTGTGTGTGTAATGGTGTAACGTAGATAGAAATACTAATTATGTTCCAGGAATTATTTTAAGCTCCTTGTACATGATTCCAGCTTCTTTAATACAATTTCCCTAGAGTCCTGTGAAATTATTATTTTGGTCATCTATCAGATGACATAGTACCCAAAGTTCCAATGACATTGGACAATGCAATAGCAGCAACACAATAATAAAGAACAAAACAAAATAAACAGGAAGCAGAAAAAATAAAAAATTGACAAATATACATATGTATAGATATACGGAATTCTCATTCTGTACACACTTTGATGATGGTGTGTCATTATAAATAATGGAAATTTAATTTTAAAAAGAATCATAGTTTTCATAATGGATACAGAAATAAAGTATAACTCCTCTGCATTCTTCACTAGGCTTCTGAAGGTTTTACAAGAAACTAAATGTGTGTATTTTAATCATACTGTTGCTCATATTCACTTAAAGCTATACAAATTTATTTTAAAGAAATTGGCTGCAAATTTTGAAATATGTTTAATCCCATTCCTTTAAATTTAAGAGACACAAAGATGAGTGAATAAAAAAAGACTCACTCATAGCTACTGAGTTCTTTCTCTTCACCCCAACACTATACCACTCCTGTGAACCATCACCTGCCACAACTTGGGGATCCTGAATTGTGCTAATAAAATCTTCCCTGGAAGTAGATTTTGAAGCTCATCACTTTTTTGAGAGCTTCTTTCACATCTGTATTCCTCAGGCTGTAGATCAGGGGGTTCAGCATGGGAATCACAACCGTGTAGAACACGGTGGCCACTTTGTCAGCATCTCCATGGTTGCCTGAGCTGGGCCTGCAATAAACAGAAAGGAGTGTTCCATGGAAGACAGTGATGGCTGTGAGGTGGGAGGCACAGGTGGAGAAGGCTTTGCGCCTGCCCTCTGCAGAGCGCATCTTCAGGATGGTAGTGAGAATTAGTAGATAGGAGGTGAGGACGATCACAATAGTAACACTCTCATTGAAAGTGGCCACCAGGAACAACAGCACCTCATGCACACCAACATCAGAGCAAACAAGACTTAAGAGAGGAGGTAGATCACAGAAGAAGTGGTTAATGACATTGGATCTATAGAAGGGGATCCTAAGAGCTAAGCACAAGTGAATCAGAGAACACACCATCCCACAGAAGTAGCAGAAAGATACCAGCTCTACACACAGCTTCTGAGACATGGTGATCATGTACAGCAGGGGATTACAGATGGCCACAAAGCGGTCATAGGCCATCACAGCCAGCAGGAAGGCCTCAGTGACCCCACAAGTGCAAAACAAGTAGAATTGTACCATGCACCCCAGGAAGGAGATGGCTTTGTCTTTGTTAAAGATATTAGCCAACATCTTCGGCACAATTATTGAGGAGTAGCAGAAATCCACAAAGGACAAGTGGCTGAGGAAAAAGTACATGGGGGTGTGGAGCCGAGAGCTGACCTGAATCAGTGCAATCATGCCCAGGTTGGCTAACACCGTGACTCCATAGATGAGCACAAACAGCAGGAAGAGGCAAACTCTTAACTCTGGGTCATCTGATAGTCCAAAGAGAATGAACTCTGCCACGGTGGTGCAGTTTTCTTTGCCCATGTCTCCAATTTATGCGGGATTAAAGGAGAGCAAAGCCAAAAAATATCCTCCATTATATAGTCTAAAATTTAGTTTTGGCTCTATCCTGTAAAAAGATTATCAGAAGAAGTAGAATAGTTAATTTTATCAACGACGAGTAAAACTTTGGTGAAATTTTTTAAAGTTCTGTTATTGTATAACACAAATACATAAAACTCGCAGTTTAATTCAAAGATCAAACAAAAACATTAGCAGTTATAAAACCTTATAGAATTCTTTTAATTAATCTTTCACGGTTGAGAGCTTGGCGCTGAATTATTAGTAAAGAGGTAAAGTTGTTTAATTTGCCTTATTATCTTATCAAATTCAAATTTCATTTGCCCAGCAGACTCCAAATATTGAGATCCTAGAAAATAATGTTTAGAATATATGGCACCCCTCTCTGAATTTTCCACTACATTGATGAGAGATATAGTTAATTAAGATGTTAACTCACAAGTGTTCATATTGTATTGAGATATTTTAGATAAAGAAACTCATTTTATAATGTGTATTATCATTTTCTCTATAAAATTAACATGGTGATTTGGTTAGTTACACTCTTCAATGTTGGCCATGATTCAGGAAATTGGCACACTTGAGCACAACGTACAGTAACTATGACCCTTCAATCTTAATACATTTATTTGTTAAACACATTTAGTGTTTTCAATCTGTTTGAAGAACTGATCAAAGATGTGCATAGAAAATTATTAAGAAAATTCCCACTGCTTCATTGAAGCAATGTGGAATATTAAAAGTTAGACATAAACATAAAATAAGAGAAATATGGTTGCAATTGTATTTTATATAATGGAAAAGCATGCAGTTACAAAAATGATAATTTTGTATCAATTTAATTATATAAAAACAGACTGTGATAAGTAATAAAATAGAAAGTTATAATACTGCAAAATTGCACATAAAGAATATTATACATATTATAGTAATGTATAATATAAATAAATGCATTTATTCTACACACACATAAGTTTCATCATATATTTAATCCTTAAAACATTCATGAACATAAATATTTATTTTAAAAATGTATGTAGTTGTCTGAATTCTCACAAAACACCATTATGATGGAATGAAATGAGGAAAAAGAATGAAAATTTTTTAAAATAGGGACACACGCTTTCCGAATCCTTGACATACAGCAAGTGTAAAGTGAGGGTGAGAAGCCTCACATTCTCTCTCCCTGACCATTGATAGATACATACATCATTGCAGAGGCACCAACTGAGCACTCCAGGAAGAAAAGAATCTGGACTAGAGACCAACACAGCCAGGTATTTTTCCAATCTTCTACTGACTTCAGATATACAAGAGACATATTACTAAATGCCAGATTGAAAATAAATCAAATGTTCTGATAATATGGTTTTCTCTCTTAAAATGACCAGGAGAAGTAAGTCACAAATCTTTTCCCAAGTTCAAACTAGTAAATACTTTTGAAAATCCTTTCTTGTTTTCAAATTTAAAGAAAAAAATCTAGCTGCTAATTGCCCATAAAGCAATGTTTCTTTGTCAGGAGTGACTTGAGTCCCAGTGGCATATTTTTCAATGTCTGGAGACATTTTTGCTTATTACAAGAGGAAGAGGGTGCTACTGACATCTAGTGAGAACACAGCTAAACAATCTACAAAGCACATGAGGGTCCCTGCCTGCAGCACACACAACAAAACATTATCTGGACCAAAATTTTAATGGTTCCTTCGTTGAGAAACCTGCCATAGAGAGACATCTCAAAGTTCTTGGCACAAAGACAAAATAATTCCTCTTCTTTCTGCTTCAGAGGTGGTTCTCATATCCATGTCCCTCCATGAACAGTCCTGTGGGCCTCTCACTGCCACCCTCAGCACCAAGGTGGCTGTTGGGAAAGTCTCCATGCAGTCTTTGCCAGGTTGCATGGAAAGAGTTAGTGTTAATAGATGGGAAAGGGGGATGAATAGAGAAAACCAGTGCTTATGCCAATTCGTTCACACTGCTTTTCATCTCACACTACTTGTTATAAGATGTTTGGTTCCGCAGATTAAATAATTCCCACTTCCCATCAAAGTTGTCCCTTAATACACAACAAGAAAAATATTGTCATCAAGGAATGTTCAAAACATGGTATTTAAAAAAATATTATCTGATTAAGAGAGGATTAAAACACAGATTTTAAAAATTATCTAATACGATTACTATCCTTTTGAATTCCCCCTTCTGCAGTGTATAAGTTACCTCCATGATGAAAAAACATCAGACTTCCAGCTTCCAGAAAATATAGTTTATGCTCATTCTCAAAAATACAAAATGTAGTTCAGCTAACCAATCTATTGAGCAGACGTTGCTTTTCCTATTTCTAAAGATGCTATGATGGAAATGTTATGTGTTTTTATGTGTGTGCACATGTGTGTGTGTGTGTGTGTGTGTGTGCGTGCTGGGGCTTATGTTTTATGTGTGTCCTGTCTGTGTCCCTGGGGCTTATGTTTCATAATCTTCCCTAAACAATCATTGATCTCTGTAGGATACCACTACGTATCAAGGAAACCATCGTACCCTGAGAGTCCAAAAATTATTGACCACTATGGAATATAAATAGAGTGAGAGAAAATTCAACTTATTACACATTTTTGTAATCTAACGCAATTACATTCAGAGTTCATGTAAATTGCAGAACATTGTATGCCACATGCAAGCACTGCCACTGTGAGGCAGTACTCACATTACTATTTATGAAATTTTATTAATAGGTCTTACAAACTTTGTATTATACATAAAAGCTCCTACCTAAAGGGCATAGAATCTGAAACGATACCAAAGATCCTCCAAATATCAGAAAGGGGTGGGGATAATGAATCTCTTTTACTAAGAATACTAATAATTGCTTACATTTACTGAGTACTTCTCATGTGCCAGATACTATTCTAAATACAATTTTATTAACACATTTTATCTTCACAGAAGTGATTGACAACAGTACTGTTGTTATTTCCCATTAAAAATGAGATTCTGGAGGCACAGCAAGTGTAACTCACCCAAAGTCACACACAGAGTCCCTGCTAGAGACAGGCCAAGTGTGGTTTTTTGGTTTGTGCCATCTGTGCAACTTAAGGAAGAACAGAGCTCCAGAGTGGTACTGGGGGTGCAGACTCCCTGTTCAATGCTGGTGGTCACTAAATGGAAATATCTCAAGGATATCTCCAAGCTCCACTTCCTTCTTGACTAATACAGCAATGTCGACCTGAATGAGCAGTCTTCAAATCACAGTCTATGTGCCCCAAGAGAAACCAACATTTCAATAATTCCATTGATGTAATCAGTTATAATCTATATGTGTTTTCCAAAACTGATCTGAGAATTCTCTGGATTCCAGGAGACTTTCTGGGTCTCCTTTTCACCTAGCATTCTCACAACCTCTTTTCTCTCACTCTTTTAAAAAGCATGGAATTTCTCTAATCCATTCGTATCTTACCACGTGCATCACTCTGATGAGAAAAACAAAAGGAAACATCCAAATCCTAAACTTGAAATGTTATCCATGAGGGCTGAAGTTGTCTTTAATTGACACTTCAAACCCATAGCATGACCTGTTTCTCTAAGTTGTCTGTAAATTTCTTTTTATCGAAAAGAATTGCAGTTGACATGTATTCTAGCCAATATAACCTTGGCCAGCTGTGGTGGCTAGTGCCTCTGCTCCAAGCACATTGGGAGGGGGCCAAGGTGGACAGATTGCTTGATCACAGGAGTTACAGACCACCTTGGGTATCATGGAAAAACACTGTCTCTACAAAAATACAAAAGTTAGCCAGGTGGATGGTGTGCACCTATATTCCCAACTACTTGAGAGTCTGAGATGGAAGGATCATTTGACCCCAGGCGTTCCAGGCTGCAGTGAGTTGTGTTTGCACCACTGCACTCCATCCTGGTTGACAAAGAGAGAACATGTCTCAAAAAAAAAAAAAAATATATATATATATATATATGTATATATATATATATAAAATTTACCTATTGGCTACTGAATATGGGTTTATACATAATATACACATATATAGTACACTATATGTACTTAGATACATAATAGAATGATGAAAACATTGGTTTAATACCTATTCATTTTGCTCTTAGTATAATGCCAAGCTATTGTCAAAAAATGCATCTCTCTTGAAGATGAGAGTCATGATAGAAAGCTGAAAATGCATCTATAAAGAACATCATTACCAATGATGCCTTATGTGGTATAGGCAACCCACTCACAAGAAAGCTGCATAGCTTATCTATCTTAGGCTTAAAAGGGTGGGAGGTGTTTTTTAAAAGTTGATTTAAATTTAAAATAGTTGTGATTAATTTCACGGTCACTATCCATAAATTGTATAATATAAATGTGAAGTACTAAGTTTTTGATGACATGTACTTCAACCACATAAGATGCCATCTGAATAAAACATTGTATCAACAAATATTAATAAAATCAACAATTTTAAATTTAAAACAATTTTATTATTTTAAAATGTTTCCTTAGTGTGGAATAATATAAGATGGTGAATTATTACATAATAACACTTTGGGAAGATTTATCTTTTTCTTTTTTTTATTGCATTTTAGGTTTTGGGGTACATGTGAATAACATGCAAGATTGTTGCATAGGTACACACATGGCAGTGTGATTTGCTGCCTTCCTCCCCATCACCTATATCTGGCATTTTTCCCCAAGCTATCTCTCCCCAACTCCCCATCCCCCCATCCCTCCCCTACTTCCCCCTGACAGACCTGGTTTTTGGTAGCCTTCTCAGAATTTGAGAAAGTGAGTGACTCTAATGACTGCATAACAAACCACTCCAAAACCTATTGGCTGAACACAGCAACCTCTTATTGCTTGTGACTCTATTGCATGGGTCATGCAGGTGGTTCTGCTGATCCGTCCCTGGCATGGCTGATCTTGGCTTGTCTTGCTTGTGTGTATGCTATCAGCTGGCAAGTGCGGTCATCTAACAGGGCTTCACACTCAAGTCTGCTAGGTTGGCAGAGAACATCCCTTGTGATGGGCACATGGGTTAATTTTCCTCATTATAAATATGTTATTTTATGCTTGTTCACATGGCAGCTTTTCAGAATTTCAAAAGATAGTGAAATTTAGGATGCAATGTAATATTAAAACAATGTCCCAACTTTTGAGAAAATTTAAAACTGTGTAAGTACCAGATGTATATGAAGAATAAATTTTTGAATCCCTCGAGATACAGATATCAAGAGAAAAAGTGTTCCTTCCTCAGGCATTCATTATCTAAAACGCTGTTCCTTACATTTAAAAAAATGTTTTCATATACAAGGATTATTTAGTTGATTTTTTATCAAATAATAAATATAAATCACTATAATTATCATAACTTTAATAATCACCATAAGGCTAAAATAATATGAACATTTTAAATAAGTTTAAGAAGTTTACATAAAATTTTTCCTGATATTATTTTTTCTTCCATAACAAAGCACCTAGAAATTTAATTCTTCCACCATATTGCTGATTTAGTTTGGACTGTATCTTGACACATTGAAAAGGAGAAGGGTATGCAAATTATTCAAATGAAAATGAGTTATTAAGACAAAGATAGCATTTTTAATTCGCTGTGTTAAATAGGTCTTGATATTAATGATTACCTGATTTTTATTTTATTTTGATTAAGTTATGCAGCCGATTAGCTTTCAACACTAAAGACTACTCCAACTACCTTGAATTGAGGATTCAGAGATTATTTCCATGCTTATCATAAAAGAAAAAAAGTCATAATGGATTGATACTGTTTGTGATGTCTAACAGTGTGACATACATGTTGGGCAGGTGTTTGTCATCCCTAATTTGGTACATAAGATTTTCTAAGATCTGATCCATTATTTCTCAGCTTCTGGAAAAGTCTATTTTAGTTTATTAGACTATCTCACTAGAGCTCCTTTAAAAACACAGTCAGGATATAGCCCATATGTATTAAAATTTCCATTCATGTCGAGTACCTATATACATAACACAGCAGACACACATTCTGTTATGTTAGCTCAATAAAATACATACTAGATCTTTGATCTTTGACTGTGTATTGCATTCTTATCTCCTTAGTTTCACTCACATTGTTTTCTCCCAAATAAAACCCTTTTCTCACTGAAATGTGTCTCCTAAACTCTGCCCATATCCTTTTCAAAAGCCAGTTTCAAACAATACCTATTTCATTAAGACATCCTTCTAAAATTCCTAAATGGATTTGAACTTTCTCTTCTCTCAAACTCTCTTTGGTACTTATCAATTTTTGCCTTATACAATAGCCACTTCTTCATTGTCCTATTATCAACACAGCTTTGCATCCTTGAGGACGAGGACTATCTCTTCTTTAACATATTTTGCACATTTATAAAAGAAATTCATACGTTTATTGAGCACTTAGTTTATTCCTGGTATTTTATAAGAAAGGGATATAGAATTAATAATGTTCATGGACTTACACAAGGTGTTCATTATATTTTAACCTTTCACAATCAAACTATGATCTAACCCACGTTATACTAATTTCATAAATGAAATAGCAACGATTAGAGAGACTATTGTTGTTTCTCAGAAGGTAAGAGGCAGAGTTAAGTTTAGTCTGTTGAAAACAAAATCCATTTCGTTCAGTTGAACAACCTTAACTCTATGTATTTGTAAAGATAGATTTAAGATCAGTAAATATGGACACACTATTTATATATGTGACAAACTCCACTGAAGTAACAGGCTCAACAAGAGAAGACTTTGGTGTCCAGTATCTTGGTGACTGTATCCTTGACATCTTTATTTCTCAAACTGTAGATCAGTGGATTCAACATAGGGATCACCACTGTGTAAAACACAGAGGCCACTTTGACTGTGTGCCTGGAGTTTTTGGAGTCGGGCACACAGTAGAGGAAGAGGATGGTGCCATGGAAGATGGTGATGGCGGTCAGGTGGGAGGCACAGGTGGAAAAGGCTTTGCAGTGCCCACTATAACGCATCTTGAGGATGGTTACAACGATGAACACATAAGATGTGAGAATGATGAGTAGTGTGCTGACTTCATTAAAGGTGGCAAAAAAGAAAAGCAGCCACTGGTTGAGGGAAGTATTAGAGCAAGAGAGTGATATCAGGGAAGATAACTCACAGAAGAAGTGATTGATTGTGTTGAAACCATGAAAAGATAACTTTAAAGCAGAGCACGTCAGTATCACAGAACATGTGATTCCCCAGGCATAGGATCCCACAACCAGCACCACACAGAGTTTCTGGGACATGGCAACTGTGTAGACCAGAGGGTTGCAAATGACCACGAAACGATCATAGGCCATCACAGCTAATAAAAAGGATTCAGTGACCACAAAGGTACAGAAGAAAAAGAATTGTATTACACATTCTAAAAATGAAATGGTTCTGTCTTTGACAATGAGGCTCACCAACATCTTGGGAGCAATGATGGAGGAATAGCAGAAATCCACAAAGGAGAGGTGGCTGAGGAAAAAGTACATGGGGGTGTGCAGCTTGGGGTTGATTCTGATGATCACAATCAACCCAATATTCCCTACCACAGTCACACTGTAGATGGCCAGAAAAACCAGAAAGAGTGGGACTTGCAGTTCTGGGTAATCTGAGAAGCCCAAGAGGGTAAACGTGGTCCCACTTGTATTTCTATCTGCCAGTAACATCATTTCTCAGAATATGAAAGTTAGTTCTGAAAACAAAAATGTTAAGGAGAGTAAGAAAATAAGAAACGTGGTTGAGTACCTTTACGGATCCTGAAGGATGAAGCAAAATATATCTTTCAGAATCTATGATTTTATTGTTCAAGATTTATTAAATATCTAAAATGTAAAATATATTTAATGTGTTCTAATTTCTTTAGAAAAATATAATTGAGTAAAATATTAAGTTACTAACTATAATTTTTAACATTTATAAGTATAGGAAAAAGAGATTAGATATTTTTGATTACTCTAAATCAAATATTTCAGGCCTCTTTGAGCATTATAAATTTATAAAACATAATCCTAACATAATATGATGCTCTCTTATAGTTACTGATTACAAGATTATGTACACCTTGTAATCAGTAATACGAATCAAAATTTTATAAACAAATTAGTTTTCACACCCTATGTTTATACAATGGCATTAACTATCAATAGCCCTAACACTTAACATTTGTGCCTTTATTGTTAATTCCATATAGCACTTTAATCTTTGTCTGACCCAGAAAACCTGACTTCAAAATACAACTTAACTAATTGTTTCAGAGAATATGCTCCTCAACTCAGGCTGTGCTAATTATCAGTCTTTCCTCATTGTTTGAGAAATAATAAAATTTGAATAGGCAACACAGATAACCTAGTTCATTCTTTATTCTAGCGGTGACAAAGTAGAAGCCAGAGAAACTTTGAATTTCCTATAGATGTGCGTATGAAGACCAATCTACCCATTGATGACTAGAGTTCCAATCCTCAGACTCCTAGCCATGTATACTTTACCCGCACCAAACTACTCCATTATCTAGGTCTAGATCCTAACATATTCCCTTCATTAATAAGTGTACTTTCAATTAGTAAGCAAACTACAGACTCATAGTCCAATGACAGTTACTGCCACAAAGATATATTAGAAAGTAGCATCAAGATAAAACACATGAGAAAGGGATTTAGGAAAATCTTTTCACCCAGAACTAACTATTGTAAGAGTCTGACTTGCAAACTTCCTTTTTCTCCAATTTCTTCCAGGTCCTCCCTGTCTCCATCTCTACTTCTCTTCTCTCCCTTCAGGACGCATGTATATTCATTGTGTCCAACTATTACCTATGAAGGAGGACTAAAATCTTGAGGAAGTACTGCAACATGAAGACAGTTCATGAGAAAACAGAAAACAATAGTAGGAAGGAATCATTATATTGCTCTAATTACTGTCCAACACCTCTGAGATCCCATTATATCTATAATGTCTTTCTCTATTATAATAGACATTATCACTATTCACATAATCCAAGAAAGCTTTTAGACAGCTCATCAAAAAAGATGTTAGGTTACATGCAAGACCAAGATATTCAAGGGCCCTCTCTTCTTATACTCATGAGTTTGTACATTAATGACACCTCAAAAGACAACTCATCGCAAACCAAGATACTCTAATTAGGATTTTTTTTTTCTGTTTTCTTTCATTTTTGTTTTGTTTTGTTTTGTTTATTGAGACAGAGTCTTGCTCTGTTGCCCATGCTGAAGTACAGTGGCATGATCTTGGCTCACTATAACCTCTGCCTCCGGGGTTCAAGTGATTCTCCTGCCTCAGCCTCCTGAGTAGCTGAGATTACATGTGTGAGCCACCACTTCTGACCAGAACATTTTTTCTTAATACTGCGTTTTATTTATCTAAGACATTTAAATATTTATTTTAAATTAATGTTACACTTTATATAATGGCCTTTGTGTTCCAAATGAAACTATTAAGTAGCTAATAAAAGTTTCCATATTTGAATCCAGGAAATAGG
This sequence comes from Cebus imitator, assembly GCF_001604975.1. NCBI lineage: Eukaryota > Metazoa > Chordata > Mammalia > Primates > Cebidae > Cebus > Cebus imitator. The sequence continues at coordinate 854,003 of NW_016107937.1, forward strand.
ACAGATGAAATCTTCTTACCTGTAACTACTTTCCATTCAAATTTAACTATTATTTTTGCTTTTAGGACTGACATGTGTTTCCTGTTATATAATCTTAATTACACCGGTGACTTCTATTTTTTTTTCACTAGAGAGTCTATGTTCATTTCAATTTACTTAAATATTTTCTCTTCTACCTTGACTTTTCCTCCAAAACTTAACAGAAGCAAGGCAATGGGCATTCCCAATATTCTCAAGGCTCTTCTATTTCCCCATCCCAGGTACAAGTTTTTCATGGGGCTGTGGTTCAGGAGTCAGACCTTCTGAAAAAACCTTTGCAGAAAGAGAGCATTTTCTGTTCTTCTCACATTCACATATATTTTTCAAGACCTCTTGAGTCCTAAGGGTGCATTCTCCTCCTCCTAAGTTGCTATATAGATTGAAATTAATATAAATCTGTCTTTAGAATCTTAATGCAAACCTGCTGATGACAAAGGTAGGATGTTTCCAGGCTGAGAATGACACAGGCATTCTTATATCTAAGATACAAGATATCTTATATCTACAGTTACAACATAGGAGACATGAACCCTAGGGACTATCTATTGCCTCAGTCCCCTGAGGCCACAAAAAAGACAATTAAAATTAATCATCTTCTGATGTAATTCTAATATATTAGAAAACCTGCAGCCAACTATAATAGCATTAGGAACACTTCATATAAAACAATTTATGTTTGAAAGTCATCTTCTTCAGCCCTCTGATCACTTCCAGATATGTCTGCAATTATAAGAACATGTGTAATTTTAAGATCATTGGTATCTGATACTGATTCACTGACTACTATTTGCCAGGCATAATCCTCTTCCTCCACATCACACACGGAGACCATATTGAAAAATATGAAGATCTAGATTTCAGGTCATCCTGACTTATTTAGAAATATTACAAAGTAAATATTCAATTGGATGAATATTCAATTGGATGAATATTATCATCCCTGTTGAATCTCTGTCCTAGTCATTACTCCTTTTCCCTGCTGTCTTCTCCAGCTATTCTGACCTTCTGTAATTTGTTCAAAAAATAGCACACTCCTTCCTTTAGATTATTCTACTGGAGTTTTCTCTGCCTGGAATTCCCTTACTTTTTGGCTCAAATGTAAAATTTTTGGTTAAACCTTCTGTGAATACACTATTATAATTTAAGAGTCCCCTCACTACCCAAATTTATTGTTTAAAATACTTAACATGGTTAAAACATATTTTTAATCATTATGTATTTTTTATATTATGGTACATCCTCACTTAACATCATCAGTGGGATTTTGGAAATTGTGACTTTAAGTAAAATAATATATAATAAAACTATTTTTCTCAACAATGTTATAACAAAATAAGGTGGAATGAAATGACATTATTTGAGAATCAACTGTAGGTTGTTTTGTTTAAAGCCATACTTTCCCAGAACTTACTGATGATGTTAAGTGAAACATGACTATATATTCTTGTTTGTTCCTCCTAGAAAAATGTTCCAGGAAAGCAGGGATTTTTCATTTTTACATTTTTTTTACTGACATGTTCCATGCTCTTAGATCACTAACTGATCTAATACAAAGTATATGTACCAGAAATATTTCTTGAATGATTAATATAACCTTTTATATAACTGGAAATAGAGTCAATCCTACAAGAACTATAGGAAATTAGAAAACAGAGACATTGTATACACACACACCAATCACTGTCTTGTGAAGATCGATACCCATGTATATGTGAAACTAGTCGAATAATCAAATTAGTGTACCTTAAAAATTTTATTTTAAGTTCAAGGGTACACGTGCAGGTTTGTTACAAAGAAAGGTAAACTTGCTTCATGGTGGGTTGTTGTACAGATTATTTCATCACCCAGGCATTAAGCCTAGTAACCATTACTTGTTTTTCCTGATCATCTATCTCTTCTCACCCTGCACCCTCTGAAGGGTCACAGTGTGTGTTGTTCCCCTCTATGTGTTCGTGTGTTCTCATTACTTAGCTCTCACTTACAAGTGCCGCAATGAACATATGTGTGCATGTGTCTTTATAATAGAATGATTTATAATCCTTTGGGTATATGCCCAGTAATGGGATTGCTGGGTCAAATGGTATTTCTATTTCGGGATCCTTGAGGAATCACCACACTGTCTTCCACAATGGTTGAACTAATTTACACTTCCACCAACAGTGTAGAAGTGCTCCTATTTCTCCACATCTTCTCTAACATCTGTTGTTTCCAGATTTTTTAATGATCGCCATTCTAACTAGCGTGAGTTGATATCTCACTGTGGTCTTGATTTGCTTTTCTCTAATGACCAGTGATGATGAGCATTTTTTCATTTTTTTGTTGTCCAGTGATGATGAGCATTTTCTTCATATGTTTGTTGGCCGCATAAATGTTGTCTTTTGAAAAGTGCCTGTTCATATCCTTTGCCCACTTTTGGATGAGGCTGTTTCTTTTTCTTGTAAATCTGCTTTAGTTCTTTTTTTGTTTTTCTGGTTTGGCAGATTTTTTTTTCCTTTCTTATTTTATTGCATTTAAGGTTTTGGGGTACATTTGAAGAACATGCAAGGTCATTGCATAGGTACACACATGGCAGTGTGATTTGCTGACTTCCTCCCCTTCACCTATATCTGGCATTTCCCCATGCATTCTCTCCCCAACTCCGCACCCCCCCGTCCCTCTCCTATTTTCCCCCAACAGACCCCAGTGTGTAGTGCTCCCCTCCCTATGTCTATGTGTTCTCATTGTTCAATACCCGCCTATGAGTGAGAACATGCAGTGTTTGATTTTCTGCTCCTGTGTCAGTTTGCTGAGAATGATGGTTTCCAGGTTCATCCATGTCCCTACAGAGGACACAAACTCATCGTTTTTGATGGCTGCATGATATTCCATGGTGTATATGTGCCACATTTTCTCTATCCAGTCTATCATCAATGGGCATTTGAATTGGTTCCAGGTCTTTGCTATTATAAACGCTGCTGCAATGAACATTCATGTGCATGTGTCCTTATAGTAGAATGATATATAATCCTTTGGATATATACCCAGTAATGGATTGCTGGGTCAAATGGAATTTCTATTTCTAGATCCTTGAGGAATTGCCACACTGTCTTCCACAATGGTTGAACTAATTTACACTCCCACCAACAGTGTAAAATTGTTCCTATTTCTCCACATCCTCTCCAGCATCTGTTGTCTCTAGATATTTTAATGATCACCATTCGAACTGACGTGAGATGGTATCTCAATGTAGTTTTGATTTGCATTTCTCTGATGACCAGTGATAATGAGCATTTTTTCATACATTTGTTGGCCTCATGTATGTCTTCTTTTGTAAAGTGTCTGCTCATATCCTTTGCCCACTTTTGAATGGGCTTGTTTCTTTTTTTCTTGTAAATCTGTTTTAGTTCTTTGTAAATTCTAGATATCAGCCCTTTGTCAGATGGGTAGACTGCAAAAATTTTTTCCCGTTCAGTTGGTTGCCAGTTCACTCTAATGACTGTTTCTTTTGCCGTGCAGAAGTAGTGGAGTTTGATTAGGTCCCATTTGTCTATTTTGGCTTTTGTTGCCATTGCTTTTGGTGTTTTGGTCATGAAGTCCTTGCCTATGCCTACGTCCTGGATGCTTTTGCCTAGATTTTCTTCTAGGGTTTTTATGGTGTTAGGTCTTATGTTTAAGTCTTGAATCCATCTGGAGTTAATTTAAGTGTAAAGTGTCAGGAAGGAATCCAGGTTCTGTTTTCTGCACATGGCTAGCCAGTTTTCCCAACACCATTTATTAATCAGGGAATCCTTTCCCCATTGCTTGTTTTTGTCAGGTTTGTCAAAGATTGGTTGGCTGTAGATATGTTGTGTTGCCTCTGAGGCCTCTGTTCTGTTTCATTGGTCTATATCTCTGTTTTGGTACCAGTACCATGCTGTTTTGATTGTTGTAGCCTTGTAGTATAGTTTGAAGTCTGGTAGCGTGTTGCGTCCCACTTTGTACTTTTTGCTTAGAATTGACTTAGCTATGTGGGCTCTTTTTTGGTTCCATATGAAGTTGAAGATGTATTTTTCCAGTTCTGTGAAGAAGGTCATTGTTAGCTTGATAGGGATAGCATTGAATCTGTAAATTACTTTGGGCAGTATGGCCATTTTCATGATATTGATGCTTCCTAAGCATGAACATGGTATGTTTCTCCATCTGTTTGCATCCTCTCTTATTTCATTGAGCAGTGGCTTGTAGTTGTCCTTGAAGAGGTCCTTTACATTCCCTGTTAGTTGTATTCCTAGGTATTTTATTCTCTTTGTGGCAATTGTGAATGGCAGTTCGTTCTTGATTTGGCTCTCTTTAAGTCTGTTACTGGTGTATAGGAATGCTTGTGATTTTTGCACATTGATTTTGTATCCTGAGACTGCTGAAGTTGCTTATCAGTTTCAGGAGATTTGGGGCTGAGACAATGGGGTCTTCTAGATATACAATCATGTCTTCTGCAAATAGAGACAATGTGACTTCCTCTTTTCCTATTTGAATACCCTTTATTTCTTTTTCTTGCCTGATTGCTCTGGCTAGAACTTCCAGTACTATATTGAACAGGAGTGGTGAAAGAGGACATCTTTGTCTAGTGCCAGAGTTCAAAGGGAATGCTTCCAGTTTTTGCACATTCAGCATGATAATGGCTGTTGGTTTATCATAAATAGCTTTTATTATTTTGAGATACATTCCGTCAATACCTAGTTTATTGAGGGTTTTTAGCATAAAGGGCTGTTGAATATTGTCAAAGGCCTTCTCTACATCAATTGAGATCATCATGTGGTTTTGTCTTTGGTTCTGTTTATGCGGTGAATTACATTTACAGATTTGCCTATGTTGAACCAACCTTGCATCCCTGGGATGAAGCCTATTTGATCATGGTGGATAAGCTTTTTGATATGCTGTTGCAATCGGCTTGCCAGTATTTTATTGAAGATATTTTGCATCTATTTTCATCATGGATATTGGCCTGAAGTTTTCTTTTCTTGTTGAGTCTCTGCCGGGTTTTGGTATCAGGATGATGTTGGTCTCATAAAATGATTTGGGAAGGATTCCCTCTTTTTGGGTTATTTGGAATAGTTTCAGAAGGAATGATACCAGACCCTTTTTCTATGTCTGCTAGAATCCAGCTATGAACCCACCTGGACATGGGCTTTTTTTGGGTGGTAGGCTCTTAATTGCTGCCTTAACTTCAGACCTTGTTATTGGACTATTCAGGGTTTCGACTTCTTCCTGGTTTAGGCTTGTGAGGAGGCAAGTGTCCAGGATTTATCCATTTCTTCCAGGTTTACTAGTTTATGTGCATAGAGTTGTTTGTAATAATTTCTGATGATGGTTTGAATTTCTGTGGAATCTGTGGTGATATCCCCTTTATTGTTTTTTATTGCATCAATTTGGTTATTCTCTCTTTTCTTTTTTATTAATCTGGCTAGTGGTCTGTCTATTTTGTTGATCTTTTCGAAAAACCCGCTCCTGGATTTATTGATTTTTTGAAGGGTTTTTTGTGTCTCTATCTCCTTCAGTTCTGTTCTGATCTTAGTTATTTCTTGTCTTCTGTTAGTTTTCTAGTTTTTTTGATGTTGCTCCTCTAGCTCTTTCAATTTTGACGATAGGGTATCAATTTTCGATCTCTTCTTGCTTCTCGTGTGGGCTTATTGCTATATATTTTCCTCTAGAGACTGCTTTAAATGTGTCCCAGAGATTCTGGTATGTTGTGTCTTCGTTCTTGTTGCTTTCGAAGAACATCTTTTTTTCTGCCTTCATTTCATTGTTTATCCAGTCAACATTCAAGAGCCAGCTGTTCAGTTTCCATGAAGCTGTGCGGTTCTGCATTAGTTTCTGCATTCTGAGTTCTAACTTGATTGCACTGTGGTCTGAGAGACTGTTAGTTATGATTTCCATTCTTTTGCATTTGCTGAGGAGTGATTTGCTTCCAATTACGTGGTCAATTTTAGAGTGGGTGTGATGTGGTGCTGAGAAGAATGTATATTCTGTGGATTTGGAGTGGAGAGTTCTTTGCTAACAAGCAAGTACTCAGAGATTTCATCACCACCAGGTCTGCTTTACAAGAGCTCCTGAAATAGGCTCTACACATATAAAGGAACAACCAATATCAACCACTCCAAAAACATACCAAATGGTAAACAGCATCAACACAAGAATCTGCATCAACTAACATGCAAAACAGCCAGCTAGCATCAAAATGGCAGTATCAAATTCACACATAACAATATTAACCCTAAATGTAAATGGAATAAATGCCCCAATCAAAAAACACAGACTGGCAAATTGGATAAAAAGCCAAAACCCATGGGTGTGCTGTATCCAGGTAACCCATCTCACATGCAAGGATACACAAAGGCTCAAAATAAAGGGATGGAGGAAGATTTACCAAGCAAATGAGAGCAAAAGAAAGCAGAAGTTGCAATTCTCACCTCTGATAAAATAGACTTTAAAGTAACAAAGATCAAAAGAGACAAAGAAGGACGTTACATAACGGTAAAAGGATCAGTACAACAAGAAGAGCTAACAATCCTAAATATACATGCCCCCAAGACAGGAGCACCCAGATACATAAGGCAAGTTCTCAATGACTTACAAAGAGGCTTAGACTCCCACACAATAATAGTGGGAGACTTTAACACCCCATTGTCAATATTAGACAGATCAACCAGACAGAAAATTAACAAGCATATCCAGGACTTGAACTCAGACCTGGAACGAGCAAACCTAATAGGCATTTACAGAAATCTCCACCCCAAATCCACAGAATATACATTCTGCTTTAGTTCTTTGTAGATTCTAGATACTAGCCCTTTGTCAGATGGGTAGTTTGACTTTTTAATAGTAACTATTCTGACTGCTGTTAGATAGTATCTGATTGTAGCTTTCATTTGCATTTCTCACCAGTGATCCTGAGCTTTTTAAAATTATGACTGTTTTCAATTTGGTTACTAACTGAAGAGCTCACAAAGAGCTTAGAGGGGGTTTAGGGTGATCTTTGGATCCCATAAGGAAGTTGGCCCCAGCGTGGGGCCAGCCTTTACTGGCTGGAACATTGCTCACTCCTGAACTGCTGCATCTCATATCTTGGACCTCTGACAAAAGGCCTTCATAGGTCAGATTTCTTCCTGTCAGCTTCTTGGAGCTCTGCTGTGGAAGCAGGTTGAGGCAAGAGTGGTAAGATTCAGAGTCTTCTTCCCTCTCTAAATTGGAATTGGCAGAAGAAAATACTTGTAAACTAGTTATTTTGGTTAAAAAAAAAATGCCTTTTGGTGTCTTGTGAGTACTCTTCATTTCTATTTGATCCTTTTGATCTCAGAAATAATTTGTCTTCCTTCATCTTTGTCTTTTTGTGTCATTTGCCATAAGGAAATGACATAAGGTACAGCACACAAGTACAGGTCAGTGTCAAAAGACTGAGGAATGGAGGCACATGATTTTAAGCAGCACTTTCTTTGTCCTAACATGCCAACCTCTCACGGTTTTTGCCATCTCAACCTTCTTCCCTGGATTTGTGCTGGGAAATTCCCATCCCAGTGTTGCCTGCCCAGTGTCACAGAGTATCATTTCAATGATGGAAGGTGTCTCGCATTCAGTAAGAGACGAGAAATCTGAGTCAATTTTTGGATCATGGAGGCTGCATTTTCTATGCTCACTCCAGACAGACCCCTTGTATCCCTAGCAAAGGTTTATTTTAATTCTAGAAAGTTATCTTCTGTGGTCTTTCCACAAAAGCCTTGTTGAATTAAGTCCTATTTGACTCTATATACCAGTGAAGATACTAATTATTAATTGAAAGAAGACAGATCCTTTGAATTAGAGAGACTATATATATATATATATATATATATATATATATATATTTGAGACAGTGTCTTGCCCAGGCTGGAGTACAGTAGCACAATCTCAGCTCACTACAACCTCTGCCTCCCAGGTTCAAGCAATTCTTCTGCCTCAGCCTTCCCACAAGCTGGGACCACAGGGATGTACTACTACGCCCATCTAACTTTTGTATTTTTAGTAGAGACAGAGTTTCACCATATTGGCCAGGCTGGTCTCAAACTCTTGACCACAAGTGTTCTGCCTGCCACCACCTTCTACAGTGCAAGGATTACAGGCATGACCCACCATGCCCAGCCCAAGACTTCTATATTAAAAAAAAAAAAAAAAAAATTAGATAACACTCATTCTAAACAATTGGCCTATTGGGATTTATGGGAAGATCAGATAAAATCAAGAACTCAGGAAAGTATTATGGCTAGTGGTAAGATTTTTCTTAACAAAATTGAAGAACTAAAAGTAGATGTAGAGCAAAAGTTGAAATCCAGGCTCACTCTAAGGCCTCCTGCTCCAACCACTTACATACCACTTGATTCCCTGCTGTGTCCCTGAACAACCAGAAAATCGATTGGATCTCTTGGCTTCTGGTTTGAACACCTAGAAGCAGCATTTTTCTCCAATAATCCTTCAGGATACTCTGGTGAGTCTTCAGTGCCTCCAGGGCATGGTGATGCTGAAGCATGATGGAGGCCAACCTATCAACTTCTGATTAGAGTATCTTCATTTTATGGCTTTTATTTTAGGTTCAGGAGTACAAATGCAAGTTTGTTATATATGTAAATTGGTGTCAGGGGGATTTGGTATACATATTATTTCATCACTCAAGTAATAGGCATAATATCTGATAAGTACTTTGTCACTTTTCTACTGGAGTGTTTTTAATATTTGAACCAACACCCATACCAAAACTGCACCTAACAAAATCATCATCATATCCTTAATATCATTAAATACTCAGTCCATGTTTAAATTATTCCAATTGTCTCAAAGACATATTTTTCCAGTTATTTTGAATCAAAATTAGAATGAATTTTTTTTAATAATAATACGTTTTCAGAGTAATGATACCCTAAAAATCATTAATGGTAACTGCTGATTTCTTATATATTTTATTTTTTAGTATCTAGATATAAACATACATTAGGCTTTTAAATTAATTGCCTCAATATTCATTTTTATGTTAAAATGTTCTAACAATAACCCAGTGGAAGCCATTTTAAATCACTTCCTATGTGTCTTACAGACAATCTGATTAGCTGTTCACGGTATTCTAGCTTCCTGGAACATTGAACAGCCCAAGGCTCATCTTATGCATTTTCCGTCCTAGACTTCAAATTAGCCATTTCTCTAAGAAACCCTAGTTCTGTTTAGGGGGAAAAGGTTTCTTTTTAGAGAAAATTTGAGGAATAAGAATGTTCACAGAAACCAGGTTATAGGTTTTAGTAGTAATTAGGAGAAAAATTTTATTTCAAAGCAAATTTCTAATTCAAATCAAGATTAAATGATTTTTATTTACCTTTTCAAAGTTTAGAACTGTAACTCTTTTCTCATATGCTGGCAAACTTTGTTTTAATAACATTTAAGTAATTACTTATCTTTACTATCTACTAAGTTTGCTTCTATCTCTTCCTATTGCTTTTTGTTTTGCCTTTCTTCTTTCACATATCTTACCATACTATAAAATTTTTCTGAATCTTGTCAAATAAGTAAATACAATAAGGCAATTGACATAAATCATAATGAAGTCACAAACAAAGCATCATAGTGCATATAATTCAATACAGAAAAGAAATGTGGTTTGAGTACATACGGAAAGTGTGAAATAACAGGCAGTTCAGCAAAACCAAAAACACATGAAAAGAACATGAACAGAGATTAAAATTCCTTTTATAAGTGTCAGTAAGCATCTCTTTCTTAATGCATTTTAGAGTTAGTGTGAAGACATAAAGATAAAGTAAGAGAAGACAGTTAATTCAGAAATGCTGCAATTCATAATAATGCTTCTAAATGATTACGTGCACATGTTTATATATATAATATATTTATGTATATAGCAAAGATAGAGAGAAAGAGAGAGAACTACTAATTATGTTTCAGGGATTATTCTAAGCTTCTTGTATGTGATTCCAGCTTCTTTAATTAAATTTTCCTAGAGTCCTATGAAATTATTATGTTCTTCATCTATCAGATAATATAGCAGCCAAAGTTCCAACAATACTGGAAACTAAAACAACAGCAACAAAATAATAAAGAATAAAACAAAATAAACCAAAAAGTTAAAAATGATAAATATACACACATTTTATGTATATGTATGGAATATATATGTGGAATACATATATATTATCTACATATTCCATATATATATGTAATTCTACAAACTTCAATGATGGTATAATCATCAATATAGAATAATGAAAATTTCGTTTTGAAAAGAATCATAGTTTCATAATGTATATTGAAATAAATGTAATAATAAGTTCTTCATTAGAAGACTTGTAATGATTTTAGAGAAAACTAAACATTTCTATCTTAACAATACTGTTCCTCACATTCATTTAAAACATTCCATATTTATTTTTAAAAAGTTGGTGGCAAATTTTGAAATATGTTCGATCCTACTCCTTAAAGTTTAAGAAGCACAAAGTGAATCAAAAAAGGCTTACTCATAACTTACTCATAACTAGTGAAGAGAAGAGTTCCTTCTTCCCTTCACTCCAACACTGCATCCCTCCTGTGAACCCCCCACCTGCCACTAATTGGGAATCTTGAATCTGCTAGTAAAGTCTTCCCTAGGAGTGAATTTTGAAGCCAATCACTTTTCTGAGAGCTTCTTTCACATCATTATTCCTCAGGCTGTAGATCAGGGGGTTCAGCATGGGTATCACAACCGTGTAGAACACGGTGGCCACTTTGTCAGCATCTCCATGGTTGCCTGAGCTGGGCCTGCAATAAACAGAAAGGAGTGTTCCATGGAAGACAGTGATGGCTGTGAGGTGGGAGGCACAGGTGGAGAAGGCTTTGCGCCTGCCCTCTGCAGAGCGCATCTTCAGGATGGTGGTGAGAATTAGTAGGTAGGAGGTGAGGACGATCATGATGGTAACACTCTCATTTAAAGTGGCCACCAGGAACAGCAGGGCCTCATGTATACCAATATCAGAGCAAACAAGACTTAAGAGAGGAGGTAGGTCACAGAAGAAGTGGTTAATGACATTGGATCTATAGAAGGGGATCCTAAGAGCTAAGCACAAGTGAATCAGAGAACACACCATCCCGCAGAAGTAGCAGAAAGATACCAGCTCTACACACAGCTTCTGAGACATGGTGATCATGTACAGCAGGGGATTACAGATGGCCACAAAGCGGTCATAGGCCATCACAGCCAGCATGAAGACTTCAGTGACCACACAAGTGCAAAACAAGTAGAATTGTACCATGCACCCCAGGAAGGAGATGGCTTTGTCCTTGTTAAAGATATTAGCCAACATCTTCGGCACAATTATTGAGGAGTAGCAGAAATCCACAAAGGACAAGTGGCTGAGGAAAAAGTACATGGGGGTGTGGAGCCGAGAGCTGACCTGAATCAGTGCAATCATGCCCAGGTTTGCTAACACCGTGACTCCATAGATGAGAAGGAACAGCAGGAAGAGACAGACTCTCAACTCCAGGGCGTCTGATAGTCCAAGGAGAATGAACTCAGCTACGGTGGTGCAGTTTTCCTTGCCCATGTCTCCAATTTATATGAGAGAGGAGGAAAAAACAAACTTAAAAATTATTCTCTATTATATAGTCTAAAATTTAGTTTTGGCTCTATCCTGTAAAAAGTTATCAGAAAAAGTAGAGTAGTTAATTTTATCAACAAAGAACTTTTTTATCAGAAAAACTTTTGTGAAATTTTATAAATTTCTGTCATTGTATAATACAAGTGCATAAAATGTACAGTTTATTTCAAAGATCAAACAAAAATATTAGCATTTATATTAATTTGTATAGTTCTTTTAATTAGTCTTTCACAATCGAGAGCTTTGCACTGAATAACTGGGAATGAGGTGAAGTTATTATTTAATTAGTGTCCTTACTCTTTCAAATTCAAATCCTATTTTCTTAGCTAACTCCAGATATTGGGATCCTAGAAAATAACGTTTAGAATATATACTACCTCTCTGAATTTTTCACTACAATGGGGAGAAATACATTTATTTAAGATATTTACAGTCAAGTGTTCATACTTTATTAATATATTTCAGTTGAAGAAACTCATTATATAATCTGTATTAGTATTTTCTCTATAAAATTAGCATCGTGATTTGGTTAATTACACTCTTCAATGTCAACCATGGTTCGGGGAATTGATACTCTTGAGGACAACTTACTGTAACTATGACTCTTCAGTCTTAAAAAAATTATGTGTTAAATAAATTTACTTCTTTCAATCTGTTTGAAGACCTGATCAAAGATGTGTACAGAAAATTATTAAGAAAAATTTCCACTACCACACTGAGGTATCATTTGCAATACTAAAACTTAGAAATAAAATATCAAATAAGAGAAAGATTATCACAATTGTAGTATATATAATAAAAAAGCATGCAGTTATATAAAGGATAATTTTAAATCATTTCAATGATGTCAGTACATGACTCTGAAAAGGGATAAAATAGTTTAAAAAACAGCCAGAGTGTAGAGAAAAAATATTGTATATATTACGATAATGCATAAATTAAATATATACATTTGTTCCATATACACAAACAAGTTGAATCATATATTTAATCCTTACAACATCCAATAACATAAATATTTTTTAAGAAAATTCATTAACTTGTCTGACTTCTCCCAAAACATCATTATTATGGAGTGAAATGGAGAAAGAGGGTGAAATTTTTAAAATTAGGGACACACTTTTCAGACCTTTGACACACAGCAAATGTAAAGTGAGAGTGAGAATCCTCTCATTCTTTCATTTCCTTACCCTTGATAGATTCATACATCATTGTAGAGGCACCAATCAAGCACTCAAGAAAGAAAAAATTCTGGGCTAGAGACCAGCCCAACCAGCTTTTTTTCCCATTCTTCAAGTGATTTCAAAGATAGACAGCATGCATATTATTAAATGACAGACTGAAAACTTTAAAAAACTGTTCTGATGATATTTTCTCTCTTAAAATGACCAGGAGAAGTGAGTTACATATCTTTCCCTGAATTCAAACTAGTACATACTTTGAAAGCTCTTTCCTATTTTAAAATCTAAAGAAAATAATCAAGCTGTTAATTGTACATAGGGCAGTGATTGTTTGTCAAGAGTGACTTTGATTCCAATGACATATTTGTCGATGTCTGCAGACATTTTTGGTTGTTAGGGGAGAAAGGCAGTGCTATTGACATATAGTGGGGATGCTGTTGAACACTCTACGATGCCCTCTACAAAGATGAGGGTCCCTGCCTGCAGCACACACAACAAAACGCTGTCTGGACCAAGATTTCAGTGGTGCCTTCAATGAGAAACCTGTCATAGAGAGGCATTTCAACATGCTTTTCAGTAAGACAAAGTAATTCCTCTTCTTTCTGTTTCAGAGGTGGTTCTCATGTCCATGTCCCTCTATGAACAGTCCTATTCCTGTTACCTCTTGCTGTCACCCTCAGCACAAAGGTGACTTTGGAGATAATCTCCATGCTGTCTTCATTAGGTTCCACGGACAGAGTTAGCGTGATAGAGGGGAAAGAGAAATGGCTAGAGAAAACAAGCGTTCATCCCAATTTGTTCACACTGCTTTCCATCTCACACTAATAGTTGTTTTAAGATATTTGGTACTTAAGATATTAAACAGGTTTCACTTCCCACCAAATTGTTCCTTTTAACACACTGAGAAAAATATTTTCATTAAGGAGTTTTTCAAGCATAGCATTTTAAAAAATATTCTCTGATTAAAAAAAAATAAAGCGCAGATTTTAAAAATTATCTAATACTATTTTCTTTCTTTAGAATTCCTCCTTTGGCAATGTATGATTATAATAAATTACCTCCATGAGGAACAAAAGTCAGGCTTCTACCTCCCGGAAAATATCACTATGTTCATTCTCAAAAATACAAAATGTAGTTCAACCAGCTAACCTATTGGACAAACATTGCTTCTCCTATTTCTGAAGACGTTATGATGTAAAATGCTGTGTTTTATATTGTGTGTGTGTGTGTGTGTGTGTGTGTGTGTGTGTGTGTGTGTCTCCCTGGGGCCCATGTTTCATAACCTTCCCAAAACAATCAATGATCTCTGTAGGATATAAACAAGATATCAAGGAAACCACGGTATCTTGGGACTCCAACAATTAATGAGCACTATGGCATATAAATGGGGTGAGAAAAAATCCAATTTGGTACATATTATTGTAATATAACACAATTACATTCAGAGTTCATGATGAATTGCAGAACATTGAACACCACATCCAGGCATTGTCTCTGTGAGCCAGTAGTCACATTGCCATTATGAAATACATGAATAGGTCTTATAAACTTTGTCTTATTATACTCAAAAACTCCTTCCTACAGGGTATGAGTCTGAAACCCCACCAGAGATTCTCCAAATACCAGAAAGGGGTGGGAATAATGAATCTCTTTTACTAAGAATAATAATGGGTTACATTTACTGAGTACTTCCCCTGTGCCAGGTATTATTCTAAATACAACTGTGAACACATGTTTTCTCAGAAAAATGGTTAACATCAGTACTGTTGTAATTTCCCACTAAAAAAATAAGGTTATGGAGGTAGAGCAGGTATAACTTGCCCACACTCACATACAGAATCCCTGGGAGAGAGAGACAGGCCAAATGTAACTTTTTGGTTGTGCCGTCTGTGCATTTGTAAGGAAGCGCAGAGCTCCAGGATGGTACTAGTGTGGGAGACTCCCTATTCAATGCTGGTGGTCATTAAATGGGAATATCTCAAGGATCTCCCCAAGCTCTGCTTCCTTCTTGACTAATACAGCAATGTCAACCTGATCAAACAGTGTTCAAATTGCAGTCTGTGTGCTGCTAGAGAATCCAAACATTTCAATCATTCCATGGATGTAATGAGTTACAATATATATGTGCTTTCCAAAATTGATCTGTGAATTCTCTGAATTGGAAGAGGCTATCTGGGTCTCCTTTTGTACCTAATATTCTCACAACCACTTTTCTCTCACTCTTTAAAAGCAAGGACTTTCTCAACTCCAGTTACATCTCACCATGCCAGTCACTCTGATGAGAAAAACAAAAGCAAAAATGAAAAGCCTAAACCTGAAGTGCTGCTATCCATGAGGGCCGAAGTTGTCTTTAATCAAAACACTTCAAACCCATAGTACGACTTGTTTCTCTATGGTGTTTTTAAATTTCTTTTCATGGAAAAGAAAGGCAGTTGACGCGTGTCCTAGCCAGCTTAACCTTGGCCAGGCACGATGACTAGCAACTGTAAACCCAGAACATTGGGAGGCCAAGCTGAGCAGATTGCTTGTTGACCTTTGGAGTTTAGAACAGCCAGGGAAACATGGTGAAACCCTGTCTCTACCAAAAAACACAAAAATTAAACAGGCCTGGGGGCATGAACCTGTAGTTCCAGCTACTTGGAAGATGAGATGAGAGATAGCTTGAGCCCAGGAGTTCCAGGCTTCAGTGTGCTGTATTTGTACCACTGTGCTCCAGCCTGGGTGGCAAGAGAGATCCTGTCTCATTAAAAAAAAAAAAATTGGTTATTGAGTATGAGTATACGCATAATATATACATATTGATGTGGTTTGGCTATGTCCCCATCCAATCTCATCTAGAATTCCCAAGTGTTGTGGGAGGGACCCAGTGGATTTGAATATGATTTTTTTGAATTTGAATTATGATTCAATATTCAATCATAATTGAATCATGATGGCAGTTCTTTCTGGTTCTGTTTTCACAGTAGCAAATAAGTCTCATGAGATCTGATTGTTCTATAAGGGGAAGTTTCCCTGCACAAGCTCTCTATTTGCCTGCTGCCATCCATGTAAGATGTGATTTGCTCTTCTTTGCCTTCCACTATAGCTGTGAGGCCTTGCCAGCCATGTGGACTGACTGTAAGTTCATTAAACCTCTTTCTTTTGTAAATTGTCCAGTCTTGGGTATGTCTTCATTAGCAGCGTGAAAATGAACTAACACAGTAAATTGGTATCAGTAGAGTGTGGCACCGCTGAAAAGATGCCGAAAATGTGGAAGGGATTTTGGAACTAGGTTAACAGGCACATGTTGGAACAGTTTAGAGGGCTCAGTTTAGACAGGAAAATGTGGGAAAATTTGGAACTCCCTAGAGACTTATTAAATGGATTTGTCCAAAATACTGATAATGATATGGACAATGAAATCCAGGCTGAGCTGGTCTCAGATGGAGATGAAAAATTTGTTAGGAAGTGGAGCAAAGGTGACTTTTGTTATGTTTTAGCAAAGATACTGGTGGCATGTTGCCACTGCCCTAGAGATTTGTGGAACTTTGAACTTGAGAGAGATGATTTAGTGTATTGGGAAGAAGAAATTTCTAAGCAGCAAAGCATTCAAGATGTGACTTGGGTGCTGTTAAAGACTGTCAGTCTCAAAAGGGAAACAAAGCATTAAAGTATGGAAAATTTCCACTCTGACAATGGAATAGAAAAGAAAACCCCATTTTCTAAGGAGAAATTCAAACCAACTGCAGAAATTTGCATAAGTAACAAGAAGCCAAATGCCAATCACCAAGATAATTGGGGAAATGTCTCTAGGGCATGTCAAAGACCTTTGTGGTAGCCCCTCCCATCACGGGCTCAGAGATTTAAGAGGGAAAAATGGCTTCATGGGCCAGGCCCAGATTCCCTCTGCTGTGTGCAGTCTAGGGACTTCGTGCCCTGAGTGCCAGTTTCTCCAGCCATGACTAAAAGGGGCCAAGGTACAGCTTGGGCTGTTGCTTCACAGGGTGGAAGCCCCAAACTTTAGCAGCATCCATATGATGTTGAGCCTGGAGGGGCACAGAAGTCAAGAATTGAGGTTTGGGAATCTCCACTTAGATTTCAGAGGATATATGGAAATGCCTGGATGCCCAGACAGAATTTTGCCATAGGGGTGGTGCCCTCATGGAGAATCACTGCTAGGGCAGTGGGGAAGGAAAATGTGGGGTCATAGCCTTTATACAGTGTGCCTAAGGGGGCACTGCCCAGTGGAGCTATAAGAAGGGGGCAACTGTCTCCCAGACCCCAGAATGGTAGCTCTACCAACAATTTGTAGTATGTTCCTGGAAAAGCCACAGATGCTCAGCACCAGCCCATGAAGGCAGCCAGGAGGGGTGCTATACCCTGCAAAGCCACAGGGATGGAGCTGCCCAAAACCATGGGAAAGCACCTTTTGCATCAGCATGACCTGGATTTGAGATATGGAGTCAAAAGAAATGATTTTGGAGCTTTAAGATTTGACTGCCTTGCTGGACTTTGGATGTTTCTAGGGCCTGTAGCCCCTTTGTTTTGCCCAATTTATCCCATTGGGAATGGCTGTCTTTACAGAATGCCTGTAGCCCCATTGTATCTAGGAAGTGATTAACTTGCTTTTGATTTTACAGACTCATAGGCTGAAGGGACTTGCTTTTTCTTGGATGAGACTTTGGACTGTGGACTTTTGAGTGAATACTGAATTGAGTTAAGACTTTGGGGGACTGTTGGGAAGGCATGATTGATTTTGAAATGTGAGGACATGAGATTTGGGAGGGGCCAGGGGAAACATGATGTGCTTTGGCTGTGTCCTCACCCAAATTTCATCTTGTATTCACACATGTTGTGGGAGGGACCAGGTGGGAGATAATTGAATCACGGCGGCTGGTCTTTTCCATGCTGTTCTCGTGATATTGAATAAGTTTCTTAAGATTTGATGATTCTAGAAGGGGAATTTCCCTGCACAAGCTCTCTTTCTGCCTGCCTCCATCTATGTAAGTTGTGACTTGCTTCTTGCTTCTCCTTGCCTTTCAACATGATTGTGAGGCCTCCTCACCATGTAGAATGGTAAGTTCATTAAACCTCTTTCGTTTTTTAATTGCCCAGTCTCTGGTACATCTTTATTAGCAGCATAAAAATGAACTAATACACATGTATAGTATACTGTATACACTCATATGGTAGAATGAAAACTTTTGTGAAATACATATTCATTTTGTTCTTAGTGTACTACCAAACTGTTATCACAAAATGCATCTTTCTTGAGAAAGAGTCATGATAGAAAAGCTGAAAATGATTCTATAAAAAAACATCATTGGCAGTACTGCCTTACATCATATAGACAACCCACTCACAAGAAAGTCGTTTAACTTATCTATTTACCTTATGCTTAGAGCAATAGGAGGTGTCTTCAAATGCTGATTTAAATTTAAAATAGTTGGAATTAATGTCATGGTCACTATCCATAAATTGATAATATAAATGGGAAGCATTAAGCTTTTAATGACACGTACTTAAACAGCATAAGACAATGCCATAACAATGAAATATAGAATTACCAAGTTTTAATACAATCAACCATTTTAAATTTAAAACAAATTTTATTATTATTTTAAGTAAGTTTCCTCAATGTGGAATAACATAAGATAGTCAATTATTACATAATTAAACTTGGGGAAGTCTGCACTATGTGCAAAGCCTTTTCAAATTCTGGTAACCTTCCCAGAATTTGAGAAGCATGAAGGAAAACATCTCTTCCAGAACATATGTGTTTATTGTTCAAGATTTACTAAATATCTAATTTTCTAAAAATTTTTTATTATATATTTTAAGTTCTGGGGTACATGTACAGATCATGCAGGTTTGTTACATAGGTATACATGTGCCATGTTTGTTTGCTGGATCCATCCCTAAATTTTTAAAATATTGTAATCTTTTTAAATTTTCTTGAGAAAAATATAATTATTGAGTAATATATTAAGTTATGAACTGTAATTTTTAATATGTATAAATATAAATGGGTTATTTGTAATTTTTTATATAAAAATTACATAATACCTTCAACTTTCCTTGAATATTG
This sequence comes from Cebus imitator, assembly GCF_001604975.1. NCBI lineage: Eukaryota > Metazoa > Chordata > Mammalia > Primates > Cebidae > Cebus > Cebus imitator. The sequence goes on from NW_016107937.1 coordinate 872,902, forward strand.
AAAATTCCTAAACTATATTCCTGGCATAATATGATGATTTATTATGTAAATCCTGTAATCAGTAATACAAATCAGTATTTTCAAAATAAAATAGTTTTTACATCATATGTTCATAGTGTGACGTTAACTATCAATAGCCCTAGCACTTAACATTTGTGCCTTTATTGTTAATTCCATATAGTGCTTTACCATTTGCCTAACTCCATAAAAATAACTTTGAAATACATCTTAATTAATTTTTTAGAGTATGCTCTTCGACTCAGGGTGTGCTAATTACCAATCCTTCTTCATTGCCTAAGAAATAATCAAATTAGAACAGATTGTACAGATAATCTAGTTTATTCTTTATTCTGGAGGCGACAAAGTAGAAAAAAAGGGAAACTTTGACTTTTCCATTGATAAGTATATAAAGATCAATCTACTCATCCATGACTAGAGCTCTGATCCTCAGACTCCTAGCCGTGAATCCCTTTACCTGACCCCAAATCTGCCCCATGATCTAGGTATAGATACTAACGTATTCCCTTCATTAATAACTATATTTCCATTAATAAGCCAACTAGAGACTCTACATGTATGAGAAATAGCCCAACAATAGTTAATTGCCTCAAAGATATACTAGAAAGCAGCATCAAGATGAAACACATGAGAATGGGATTTAAGAAAATCTTCTCACCCAGTAATAACTGCAGTAAGACTCTGACTTGCAAACTTCCCTTTTCTTCAGGGTCCTCTCTGTCTCTCTCTATCTCCATCTCTATTCCTCTTCTCTCCCTTCAAGACACTTTGGATTTCAGTTGTGTCCTTCTATTACCTATGAAAGAGAAGGACTAAAAACTTGAGGTAGTGCTGCAGTGTCAAGACATTTTATGAGAAAACACAAAACATTAATAGGAAAGAATTGTAAATTTTTTTTTTTTTTTTTGAGACAGAGTGTTGCTCTGTCGCCCAGGCTGGAGTGCAACAATGGCGTGATGTCAGCTCACTGCAATCTCCACCCCCTGGATTCAAGTGATTCTCTTGCCTCAGCCTCCTGAGTAGCTGGAATTGTAGGTGCCCGCCACTACATCTGGCTGTTTTGTTTTTTTTTTTTTTTTTTTTTTTTTTTTTTGTATTTTTAGTGGAGAAGTGTTTTCACCACAAAGGCTAGGCTGGTCTCAAACTCCTGACCTCAAATATTCTTCCCCCTCAGCCACCAAAGTGCTGGGATTACAAGCGTGAGTCACTGGGCCCAGCCAAATCATTAAATTACTCTAATTATAGTGCCCAACACCTCTCAGATCCTTTCATTCCTGTAATCTCTTTCTCTATTGTAATAAACACTATCTCTATTCACAACACCCAAGAAAGTTTTAGACCATCAAGAAAGACGTCGGGTTAAGTGTAAAACCAAGACACTCAATAGTCCTCTCTTCCCATACTCATGACTTTGAGTATTAAAGACAATCTCAAAAGACAGTCTATCAGAAACCCAGATATTCTAATTAGCACATTTCCCAATACTGCATTTCACTTCTCTAACGCATCTAAAACTTCATTTTAAACTAATATTACATTTTACACAATGAGCTTTGTGTACCAAATGCAACTATTAAATAGCTATTGAATGTTTCAATATTTGAGCCTAGGAAATATGGCAGATGAAATCTTCTTTTAACTAGTTTCCACCCCCTCTTCAAATTTAGGTGTAATTTTTGATCTTAGGGGTGGCATGCATTTCCTGTTATACAATCTTAATTAAAGCTGGTCCCTTCCCTTGTTTTTTCCACTAGAGAGTCTATTTCATCTCTATTTATTTCCATTTACATAAATACTTGTCTCTTCTACCTTGACTTTTCCTCCAAAACTTAACAGAAGCAAGGCAATACACATTCCTAAAATTCTCAAAGCTCTTCTGTTTCCCCATCCCAGGTACCAGTTTTTCATGGGTAGGTTGTTCAGGAGTCAGGCCTTCTGATACAATGTTTTGCAGAAAGAGAGCACCTTCTGCTCTTTGCACATTCACGCATATTTTTCAAGACCTGTTAAGTCCTCAGGGTGCATTTTCCTCCCCCGAAGTTGTTATATAGGTTAAAATTCATATCAATCTATCTTTAGAATCTCAAAGCAAACCTGCTGATGGCAAAGGTCGGAAGTTCCCAGGCCGTGAGTGACACATGCATTCTTATATCTGCAGTTACAACCTAGGAGACATGAACCCTAGAGACTACCTATTGTGCCAGTCTCCTGAGGTCACAAAAAAGACAATTAAAATTAATCACCATCTTCTGATGTAATTCTAATATACTACAAAACCTGCAGAAAAAAACTTACAAGAGTATTAGGAGCACTCCATATAAAACAATTTATATTTAAAAGTCCCCAGCCCTCTGATAACTCCTACATATTTCTATACTTATGAGAATATATATAATTTTAAGATAATTGTTATCAGATACTGATTGAGTGACTTCATATGTTGAAACATGGTCAGAGTGCATGGTATTGAAGAAGAACCCACTAAAAGCTAAAAGGGATTCAGGGTGATCTCTGGATCCCCTACAGAAATTGGCCCCAACATGGGGCCATCCTTTGCTGGCTGCAACATTGCTATCTCCTGAACTGCTGTAGCTGAGACCCTGGACCACTAAGGAAAGGCCTACAGAGGGCAGCATTTCTTCTGTCAGCTTGGTGGATCTCTGCTGTAGGGGCTGGTTGAGAAGAGCAATAAGACCCTGTCTTTTTTCTCTCTCTAAATTGTAATCGGCAGGAGAAAACATGTGTGAACTAGCTCTTCCATAAAAAGTGACTTTTGGTGTTCTTGTGAATATTCTTCATTTCTATTTGATACTTTTGATCTCAGAAATAGTCTGTTTTCTTTTGTCTTTTTCTTTTTGTGTCATTTGTCATAAGGAGAAGAACCATAAGGTAGCACACACTGATATAGGTCAGTCTGAAAAGACTGAGGAATGGAGGCACATGATTTTAAGTAGAATTTTCTTTGTCCAAACATGCCAAGCTCTCATGGTTTTTTTGAATCTCAACCTTGTTCCTTGGATTTGTGCTTGGAAATTCCCATCCCAGTATTGTCTGCCCAGTGTCACAGATTATCAGGTCAAAGATGGAAGGTGTCTCACATTCAGTGAAAGAGGAGAGACATGAGAGTGAATTTTTGGATCATGGAGGCTGCACTTTCTGCACTCGCTCCAGGAAGACCCCCTGTATCCCTAGTAAAGGTTTATTCTAATCCCAGTCAGTTACCTCCTGGTCTCTCCATAAAAATGTGCACACGAATGTTCATTGCAGCACTGTTTACAATAGCAAAGACCTGGAACCAATCCAAATGCCCATCGATGATAGGCTGGACAGGGAAAATGTGGCACATATACACCATGGAATATTATGCAGCCATCAAAAACAATGAGTTCGTGTCCTTTGTAGGGACATGGATGAACCTGGAAACCATCATTCTCAGCAAACTGACAGAAGAGCAGAAGATCAAACACCGCATGTTCTCACTCATAGGCAGGCGTTGAACAATGAGAACACATGGACACAGGGAGGGGAGCACTACACACTGGGGTCTGTTGGGGGGAAATAGGGGAGGGACTGTGGGGGGTTGGGAGTTGGGGAGAGATAGCAAGTGGTGAGATGCCAGAAGTAGGTGATGGGGAGGAAGGCAGCAAGTCACACTGCCACATGTGTACCTATGCAACAATCTTGCATGTTCTTCACATGTACCCCCAAACCTAAAATGCAATAAAATTAATTTAAAAAAAAATGCTTGTTGGATTAAGTCACCGTTGGACTATACACACCAGCGAAGATGCTAATTATCAATGGAAAAAAAGCAGATATTTTGAATTAGAGACTTCTATATTTTAAAAAAATGTAGAGAACTCTCATTTTAAACAATTGGCCTATTGGTATTTATGGGAAGATCAGATAGAATGAGGAGCTCAGAAAAGCATATGACTAGTCTAAAAAAAAAAATCTTAACAAAATAAAAGAACAAACAGCAGACCTAGAGCAAAAGTTGAAATCTGCTTCCACTATAAGTCCTCCTGCTCCACCCACTTACATCCCTTTTGATTCCCAGCTCCGTCCCTAACCAAGCAGAAAATCTGTTGGATCTCTGGGCCTCTGGTTTGAACACCTGGAAGCAGCTTTTTTCTCCAGTGATCTTACAGTTTCCTCTCTGGTGAACCGTCAATGCCTTCAGAGCATGGTGATTCTGCAGTATAGTGGAGGCCAAGAGGCCAAACAGTCCACTTCTGATTAGAGTGTTTTAATTTTTTAACTTATTTACATTCAGGGGTACACGTGCAAGTTTGTTTTAAAGGCAAATTGGTGTCACAGGCATTTGGTATACAGATTATTTTGTCACCCAGTTAATAAACATAATATCCGATAGGTAGTTTTTCATTCCTCGATTGGAGTGTTTTTAGCCTTTGAACCAAACATGCATGCCAAAACTGCACCTAACAAAATCGTCATTATATTCTTAACGTCATTAAATACCCAAACCATGTTTAAATTACTCCAGTTGTCTCAACAACATATTTTTCCAAGTTAGTTTGGATCAAGAGTCAAACAGATATGGGTGTTATAGCCAGTTTACTTTATTATGTAACCATTCTTTGTGTGAAAGCCTGTCTGTGTCTGTGTCTGTGTGTGTGTACGTGTGTACTCACATATGTGCAAGCTAGGTAATTTTTTGTGGGGGAAAATAATAATTATGCAGCACTCTATTTTGCTTAGTCCTTTATTTTGTGTCATTTTATTTATATCTGCATCAATTGTTTTAAACTAATGTTGAGATCAATGATATTTATTAGCTTAGGTTCATTCTTTTAGTTTCTTTTAACAAAGCAAAAATTTTTCATAGAAGGTTCTGGCTACTGTCTGTTGCAGTCTGTTGGGAAGCACATAACTGGTTGATGATAACTGTTTGTCCAACTTTTAGTGATGATCATTCTGATCTCTGGATTCAGGTTGTGTCAACTTAATTAGTTCATCTTAAAATTACCCACAAACACCCGCCTCTGAGGAAGGCAGCAAATCACACTGCCATGTGTGTACCTATGCAACAATCTTGTGTGTTCTTCACATGTACCCCAAAACCTAAAATGCAATAAAATAAATAAATGGAAAAAAATGTTTTACCCACAAACATTTTGCCTAATGATTTCTTGTCTGTTGAAATCATTACCTTTATTCAATTTTAAATGTGGAATTCCATGATTGTGATTGTCTAATTTCATCCTTATGCCCTTATGTTTTTATTTCTTCTGAATGTCACCTCATTAATTGGTAGATGATGCTGAAATGCAATTCACATAGGAGAAAAGAGAATATATATATATACAACTTTTATATATATATAATTTATATATATATACATAATTTAGTTATCTGTTTTCAGAGTAATGAATTAGTACGCTGATAATCATTGATATTAAACAATGGTTTATTCATTTCTTTTCTTTTTTAGTATCTAGATTTAAACATATATGAGGACTTTAAATCAATTGTAATCAGTATTCATTTTTATGTTTAAAAATTCTTTTTCTGACTACAAACCAGCATCAGCCATTTCAAATTGCTTCCTATAGTCTCTTTGAGGCAATCTGATTAGATGCTGATAGCATTCTAGCTCTCTGGAGCATTAAACTGCCCAAAGCTCATCTTGCCTATTTTCTACCCTAGACTTCAAATTAGCCATTTCTCCAAGAAGCCCTAGTTTTGTTTATAGGGAAAAGTTTTCTTTTTAGGGAAAATTTGCGGAATATTGCTTGAATTTTTATAGTATTTGTTACCAAATATTTGTGTTTATTTGGTCATTCACATAAAAGTTAGAAAAAAAAATTTGAAATATGATTTCTCAGTGTTCCCAGATTTAATGTTTATTTTCATTCATTTTGTATAAACTGGACTAGACAAAACTTGTAGATATCTCTGGACCTGATAATACTGGGCATGCTATATTTTGAGTAAGAGTATTCAAGTTCAGTCTACACATATTGAAATTATAGCATCGATTGTTCTTTCCAAGGGACACAAATAGTTTCTATTACCGCTCCTACAAACAGCCTCAGAAGTACTCGAGAATCCTAGATTTGGAGCCAACAGAGTTAAGTTCCTGTCTTAAATTAGCCACTTCGGCCATTCTAGGCTAGTTTCTTAAAGTTTTGATGGATCATCTATGGAATAGATATAATCGTGCTTGTCCTGTTTACTTCTCAACATAGGCTAACTGTTGTAAGAGCAAGGCTTCTTAGTCAAATAATTCACAAAACTTAAGGAATGGAGGTGTCAGAAAAGAATTATTCCCCTGATATCACACATTATATCCACACGTATCTCCTAAAAAGGACACAATGCTTCAGAGACACACAACACAAATAACTTCAAAGGCAAGGCATTTATTGCCAGACACATTAACAAATGAAAAAAAATTTTTTTTTTCTGGCGAGTTATCACCATTCTTCCAGTAACTTTATTCCACATGTTGAATAATCTATTATACTTTGCAGTATGTTTGAGGATTTGTTTTTTAAAAAACTTGAAGAAATCAATGCTTTGTGGATCAAAATTATGTAAAATTTATCCTGGAATTAAAGCTCCTTGGCTTCTTCAAAGGATTTGAATTTATCAATTCACATGTCACAATTTCATAATACCTCATACAAATATATGCTCTAGACTTTAGAAGTATTTTAGTCTCTGTTTGGGTTGTTCATTTAGATTGAAAACAACTTTTGAGATCGGTTCAGTGAAATGGAACTTTTGTGTGTATTAATTTCCGGAAAGCATCCTTCACGTCTTTGTTTCTTAGGCTGTAGATCAGAGGGTTTAGCATGGGGTTGACAACTGTGTAAAATACAGAGGCCACTTTTACTGTTTGCCGAGAGTTTTTGGAGTTGGGTACACAGTAAAGAGAGAGGATGGTCCCATGGAAGATGGTGATAGCAGTCAGGTGGGAGGCACAGGTGGAAAATGCTTTGTGGCGCCCACTGGCAGAGCGTATTTTTAGTACCGTCACAAAAATAAAAACATAGGAAGTGAGGATGATCAGTAGTGTACTCACCTCGTTGAAGGTGGCAAAGCCAAAAAGCAGCAGCTGAGGGATGAGTATATCAGAGCTAGAGACAGCGATGAGAGCGGTATACTCACAAAAGAAATGGTTGATCACATTAGGTCCAGAAAAGTTTAGCCGGAGAGCATAACAGAGGAGTACCAAGGGGCCAAACATGCCCCAGAGATATGACCCAGCCACCAGCAGGGCACAGAGCCTCTGTGACATGGCCACTGTATAAAGCAGAGGATTGCAGATGGCCACAAAGCGGTCATAGGCCATCACTGCCAGCAAGAAAGACTCTGTCACCACAGCAGTGCAGGACAGGAAGTATTGCATCATGCAGCTAACGTAGAAGATGCTTTTATCTGCCATTACCAAGTTCTCAAGCAGCTTGGGAGTGACAATGGAAGAGTAACAAAAATCAACAAAAGAGAGGTGACTCAGGAAAAAGTACATAGGAGTGTGAAATTTGGGGTTAATCTTGATGATTACTATCATCCCAAGGTTTCCTACTATGGTGATCACATACATGAGCAGAAACACAAGGAAGAGAGGAATCTGAAGCTCTGGGTAATCTGTGAAACCTAAGAGGGCAAAGTTGGGCTCCATGCTCAGATTTCTTAAAATCATCACCATAATTCCTTTCAATGGGCGGAATTGTTCCTGCCAAAGCAAAACATGGGGTGAGTAATAATGATGTCATGACTTTCTATGATTGAAAGAAAAAAACAAGAAGTAGCAGTTACTGGTTCTAGTTTTATCCAAGAAGAACATGTCTCATACAGGTAGCTGCTACTTCTATATCAAACCAAGCTGAGTCTTTGAAGTGTCTTTGCATTTTTATTAGACTTTCTGTTTTCATATATATATATATATATACACACTCACACACATATGTGTGCGTATGTGTATGTGTATACGGTAGTATATCCATCCATACATTAGCTAGTATCATAACATATGACATGCACATAACTTACAGGAAATTATTATACATATATATAATATATATATAAACTAATAAAGATTCTGTGAAAAATGTAAAATATTTACTTCAAACAACAACATACATTGATACTGTATTTGTTTGTATAGACAAATTGAATAAAATATTTAGAATATGTCTCTGTTCTAAGGATAAATGAAAATGTTGAAGAAATCTAGAAAAAGAGCACACTAATTCCACTTTTTACCAACTTTTATTCTATAAAGGCTTCTTCTCTCCTTGAATATCTTAGTTGCTGAGGGGTTGAGAAGGATATGGCCTACTTTTGATCTCTTAGTGAAGTGGGCATTTTATTGGGGTTTATGACTTAAGGGTTAGCATCTACTATAGCTCAGGTATTGCATTAAGTATCTTGCAAGAGTCTCAAGATTTATCAGGTGAAGGTTCTCTCAACCCTAACTGGTTTTCAATTGTATAAAAGTTTGCATACTAATTTAATATGAATATAAAGGAAATATGGATAAATATCCATTTCTAAGTAGCAAGTTTATACTATTCATCATGAGATAATTGTCAATGGATATGAGAACAAATATTCTCATTAGTGTTGACCTCATTTTTTAATGATATTGGGATCAGAATTGAATAACACAGTGATTTAACATTTAAAAAATCAAAGGCCCCAGTTACCATGTCAGAAAGACACTATTTTCAGTTTCATAGAAAACCCAGATAAACTTACCTACTACATACAAAGAAACAGGCTGCCACCCTCCTGTCTCTGCAGGCTAAGTATACCTGAGGCACCAAGACTCTTACATTTAACTTTATTGCCCAGGGACTCAAACTCTGGAGAATCACTAACAACTTACTCTTCCCAAGCATCAAAACAGGCAATTAAGGCAAATGCCAAGTCTCTTATGTCACATTTAGTGACTGGAGTTTTTTGAAATTACGCACACACAAAAAAAAATGCAGCATGAAATTAACTATCAGGCTTTGCTTACACATAATTAAAATTACAATAACACTTTAAGTGCTGCCTCATCTATTCCAAAATTTAGTGTGCCTTTTGGATTTTGGCCAAGTTACTCCAACTTACTTACAAAATCACCCAAATGTTTATCCATTTGGAGTGGATCCCACAAAAGAAAACTTGTAACAAACTCATTAAGCAAGCAAGCTGCTGTGCCATTTGTCCTCTGTGACACAGCATTATTATTATCCTTGAAGTATATTTATCAAGTAGGGTTGTTCAGGACTTTGGTTAGGCCTTTATAGTGAATTACATGTCAGACCTTTAGGATTTTAAAGAAAAGCAATAAGTCATTCTGTGCATAGTAGAATCTTGTGTAATGGAACCATTAAGAGCTGCTTTCTGTACTAGTGGAATTAGATTGTATGACCGTAGCTCATCTTACTCGCTTATTTTATGTCTATTTAGGCTGTTTCCATGTTTTGGTTTTTATAAGCAATACGAAACTGAACATTGTTGAACATCTCTTCTGATGTGAATGTGCTTGAGTTTCTTCAGAGCAGTTATTTGGCACAATTTTTCATGTCATAGGTTTCACAGAAACATTATTATATAATATATAAGGATAAACTGAAAATAGTTTGTTCTTTTTCAAATTTTAGCACCATTTTATTTACTTTATTTTTCTAATTAATTTTTATAGTTATCTTTATATTGTGGATATTAATATTTTGTCAGTTGAATATATTCCAAAATTTTTCTCTCATGCTCAGATTTCTCTTTTCCATGCGCTAATGGCATACATTTTAATTTTAATGTAGTTCCATGTGTTTTGTTTTCTACATCTTCAAAATGTTAGCCTACTCTGATATAAAGATATTATCCTTTGTAGCCTTAAGAGAAGCCAACTCTTATAAGAATTCTTTATGGAATCATTAATATGGAAGGCAAGAATACATTGCTTAGAGAGATATTTTCACTAATGTTTTGCACAGTTTTTACATATCTTTGATCCCTTTGCTTGTGAATTTTGCAAAATTATTACTGAACCATAAAAAAAATTGAGGCATTATACTTTAGAGATGCTGGTAGCATTGTATTAATATTTCCAATAAACAAAAATTATTAATAGATCAATGTCCAAAAACAATTTTGCCAATGTATACAAAATTATCCACAAGTATTCTGAAACTTAATCCAAGCTGCAGTAAACTTTTTTCCATCATGATGAACAAGAATCTGTCTAATCCAGAGATATTGTTAATAATTATACCCAGAACACTAATGTTTGGATTTCTGAGATTAGGTTATCCAAATAAACCAAAATTTTCTGAAATGTTAATTACAATATTGAAGAAACTTTTCAGATTTTCTGAAATCTGAATTAAGTTTGAAGGAAAAGGTTTCCAAATTGAACTTAACAGTTTTTAAAAATTAATCCCAAACCTAATTATGAGACATATTGTTAATAATGGAAGTACTGTTTTTGTGGTGCTGACAAATATAAAACAGTCAAAAAATTATAGAGTATCCAACTTTAGCTGAATGTTTAAAATTAGAAAAAGAAATGTTTCCACAGTACAATAATTAGCAGCACAAGCATTCATATAAAGAAGCATGGTCATCTTTGATTATATTACATCTGTTCTTTGGCTTTTAAAATATGAAATGGGAGCCATATTCTTTGAGGAGACGTCACCAGAAGTCTTACCTAGGTAAACAAGACATAATGCTAAACATTATCAATTTAGTCTGAAATTTTTATTTATTTCCATCTGTAGCTCATCCAGTATGTATTCATTGAAGGCTGAATTTTTAATGTACTTTTCTAAGCATTGGAGATACAAGAAAAAATAAAAACAGAACTTTTAACCATCTTGGAGCTTATCTTTACTGAGAGAAACAAGTAAAAAATTATTCCATGAATTTAAAATATCACCTGCAGCTATGAAAGAACATTAATTAGGCTAAGAGGACAGGGGTAACTGTCACATTATATTAGGTTGTCAAGGAAGGATTCTTGGCAACCTAGTATAACCTGTGTAGAAGGTGCTATTTGAATAGAAACATGTATACTTTCATAGAAATATTCTTATTAAAATTTCTTTTAATACCAAAATATTTTGAAGTATATTAACATCTGCAGAGATTCATTCACATTTTTGTACCTCATGCTACAAGTCTGTGAGTTCAGCATGGGGGTTAACAAGGCATAACATATAGAATTCACTTTCACATTTGCCTGTGAGCTTTTGAAGTTAGTGCACAAGAGAAGAAGGATGGTGGTAATGTGGGAAAAGGGTGAAGAACACTGATGTGCATTGGTAGAGAGTGACTTTTAGAGAAGTTGAAAGCTAAGAAGTGATGACTATGGGATTCCTTAATTTATTGAAATTGACTAAAGCAAAACAAACAAACAAGAAAATCACTATCCCGATGAACTGATCAATCTTAAATGGCAACAGAATATTTATTTTAAAATATGTTAACTGTGTATGCCCACAATAGGCAATACAATGAGAGAATGAGTGTCAGGGAACAGATTATATGCCCCGGTCTAACATCCTGCTGGATGGATGGGGCAAAGCTTGAGGGGCATGGTGACTGTATAATGCATAGGCCTTTCTCAACTCCTGTTCTACTAGTTTCCACTTGTCTTGTTCTGGAAAAACTTTGTCTGCAAAGATTTAAACAATGCAAAGAATTTATTTAAAAGGCAGAGTATGTATGTTAAGATGCATACAAGAATAATGAAAATTTTTTCTAATTTAAATGTTTTTTTAAGTGTTATTATGTTTTTAGAATTATTAAATTTGTATCACTAAAATCATGTTATTGCCAGTAGAAAATAGGATAAATAAAAATTTATTTTAAATGGGCTCTAGGGACTCTACACACAATTAGACATGAGTCTACACCAACAGGATTTTATCATATATGAGTACGCTGGTGTTACTGGCCCTTGGGTCCTCTCTGAATGTCAAAGATCTAAGGAAACATTATATATATATATGTGTGTGTGTGTGTGTGTATGTGTTTGTGTGTGTGTGTGTATCAAATATATATATCATATATATATCAAATATATATATTTGATTCCTTATTGATATATAAAAATATATATTTATTTGATTCCTTAAACATATATATATTACATTTCCTTATATATAAGGAAACATATATATAAATATATATTTCCATGTATATGGGATATATATAAGAAAAAAATGTGTTCATATATATATGTATATATATATATCAAGGTTCTAAGGAAACATTTTATATATATATACATACATATGTATGTATATATGTGTGTATATATATATATATACACATACGTATGTATATATATATATAATGTTTCCTTAGAGCCTTGATATTCAGAGAGGATCCAAGGACCAGTAATACCGGCATCACTTGAAAGTTTGCTAGAAATCCAGAATTCTCTGCACCAGAATGGACATTTACAAACAACACTCTCAGGTGATTTGCATGTATGTGAAGGTTTGAAAATCACTAGCTTTGATTACCCTTGATATAATGGAAAATCTAGTGATCTAAAAAGCTATCATAATGAATTAAAAATACATAAACATTTAATTTTTACTCAGTTTTTTGTATTGTTCTTTATTGCCTTCTTTCTTCTATTCATAAACTCAAGATCAAAGACAATTTATCCTTTCTCCATATACAAGACAATATAGCAATAAGTATGTAATAAGCACATTTATTATGAAGGATAATGATTGAGAATGCTTAATTTGTCATACATGTGTTGAAAGAGAGAGAGTAATGTTTTGCATCCTTTAATAGCACAAAACCATAGACACACACCAAGAAAACCACACAATCCAAGGTGAAATTAAAATTGAAAGTTTTCATTTTATTTCCCACAGCGAACAAACTTTGGATCTCATTATCTGGAAACTGTGTGATAGAATATATGAGTAATTGCTCAGAATTATGGTAAAGTTATCTGTGATCCATGGTGCACAGCTAAGAAAAATTAAGAATAAAAAGGTTTATTTTACATTTTATGGTTGTCTATTTGGTGGTATACTTTATTGTATAAGACGAAGTTGAAAGCTTTGTTTGATGTGAACAGGGTAACTCTGGGTTAACAATTACTGTTTAATCGCTAATGTAATATGAAGCAATAATACCAGTCTCACACAGTCCATATCCTGGGGAAACTTCTATAACACAAACCATGATTAGCAAGAGATAAATAGAGATAATATTTTGGCTTAAAAAGTGAAACATAGATTATATACTTATTTCTGAAATTTACCATAACTCAGTAAGTAGAATTTATAGAATCAAGTTTAACACATAAATTTGTGAGAATTGTGAGATTAACATTTTTAAAAATTTTTATCTTGTAATCTTTCAGGAACTTCACATAAAATCAGGATTTTTACTTGATATTCAGAGTTCATCATGTTTCACATCACTGCCTATGAAAGCACAGGAGGATGTTAGGGAGAAAAGAACAAAGAATTTGGTAGGATCTTAGAGACCATGTCCCAGCTTGTCATTACTTATTCTTAAACATGCACACCCCTATTCAGCTTTTAAGATTTCCTCCATAAGCCTGACATTCTTATTGCTAAACTAGAATTGAAGAATGTTTTTTAAAAAGCTGTTTACCATAGCAAAACATAAAACAAGGGATTTAGGTTTTATGATCTGACATTTACTTGTTATATAAATTCCTTAAGGCTGCCACAAAAAAATACCAAAAATTGGGAGTTTAAAACAGGTAAAATTACCTTCTTATAGTTCTCAAGATAGAAGTCTGAATCAAGGTGCTAGCAGGACCATACTGCCTCCGAAGGCAGTGGAGGAGTATTCTTCCTTGCTCCCTGGCTTGTAGCAGCAAAGCACCATCTCCCTCCATCTTCACATGACCTTCCTCCCTGTGTGTCTTCCTGTTGTCTTTCATTGTCTCTTAAAAGAACATCTTCATTAGATGTTCTTGGATTTAGGTCCTACTTTAATCCACTTAAGCTTATTATATTGACAAAGATCCTATTTCCAAAAAAGATTACTTCTGTGGTTCTGGGTGAACTTAAATAGCTTGGAAGATAACATTCAACCTTGTTATATTTTTTGCTAAAAACAGAAGTAAATGATCAAATAACTGGCTTCTTAATATAGAATTAAAAATCTGGCTGGTGAATCGACTAAATAATTTGAATTTTTCTTTACTAAAAGCATTGAACAAGCCTCAATATATACATGGAATTTATTTTTGGACCATAAATCTTTAACAAAATTGTGTTAAGTGATTCATTAACTTTCTAACACTCTCTCTCACATCTTTGTTCCTGAGGCTATAGATTAAAGGGTTCAACATGGGGATGATGACTGTATACAGCACAGAGCCTACTTTGACTATGAGCCATGAGTTTTTGGAGTTGGGTACACAATAAAGGAACAGGACAGTTCCGTGGAAAAAGGTGATGGCAGTCAGGTGGGAAGCACAGGTAGAGAAAGCTTTTTGGTGCCCAACAGCAGAAGGCATCTTTATAACAGAAATAAAGATGAAAATATAGGCAGTGAGGATGACTCCCAAGCTGCTCACCTCATTGAATATTGCAATGACAAAACAAAGCACTTGACTGATGGAGGGGTCAGAGCAGGAGACAGAGACAATGACAGAGTGCTCACAGACAAAATTTTTGATGATGTTAGACCCACGAAAAGATAATGACAAGAGGAAATAGGTGAGTGTCAGGGAAGAGATTATACCCCATGTGTAGGGCCCCACCACTAGTGATGCACAGAGCTTCTGGGACATGACAACCGTGTAGAGCAGAGGGTTACACACCGCCACATACCGATCATACGCCATCACTGCCAGCATGAATGTTTCTGCCACTGCACATATACAAGCCAAGAAGAATTGCATGATGCATCCTGTGAAGGAGATGGTTCTGTCTTCCACAACCAAGTTCTCCAGCAATTTGGGTGTAACTGTGGTGGAATAACAGAAATCGACAAAGGACAAATGGCTGAGGAAAAAGTACATGGGGGTGTGGAGTTTGGGGTTGATCTTGATGACCATGATCATGCCCAGGTTCCCCAGCACAGTGATGGTGTAGATGGTCAGGAAGACCAGGAACAGGGGCACCTGGAGGTCTGCATATTCTGAGAAGCCCAAGAGGATAAAGATGGCTCCAGAACTCTGATTTCCTTCAGCTAACAACATGATTATTGTTGGAGAAAATCTGAAATTATAATAAGTAATAATTACCTCCTATACATATAACATTTACCCATGTGTCAGACTTGGTGCTGAAACATTAAAACATATTGATTTAGATTTCCAAATAACACAATGAATTTTAAAATGAGTAGCCCCATTTTTTAATACATGAAACCTGAAGCATATATAAATTAAGAACTTGTATGAGATTAGACAGCTTTTTAGTGATGAGCTGGATTTTGAAGTTGACCCTGAATGGCAGAAGTTGAACTAGAGTGCAGTAATCCCTCTTTAGCCACAATACATTTTTTTTTTTATTTTTTTGAAACAGAGACTCACTCTGTCGCCCAGGCTGGAGTGCAATGATGCAATCTCGGCTCACTGCAATCTCCACCTCTCAGCTTCAAGCTATTCTCCTGGATTCTCCTCCCTCAGCCTCCCAAGTAGCTGGGGCTACAGGCACATACCACCATGCCCAGCTTTTTAGTAGAGATGGAGTTTCACTGTGTTAGCCAGGATGGTCTCTATCTCCTGACTTTGTAATACACCTGCCTCGGCTTCCCAAAGTGCTGGGATTACAGGTGTGAGCCACTGCACACAGCCAAACATTTCAAGACTCCTGGTGAATGCCTAGTACTGACTGCCATAAATATTATGTTTTTTCCCTCTACATACATACCCATGAAGAAGTTTAATTTAAAAATTAGACACAGTACCATATTAACGACAGTAACATAATAAAAGAAAATAACTGCCACAATATGCTAGCATCATTACTTTTGCATTTTGGAGCCATTATTTTTATTTTTTTTAATTGTACTTTAAGTTCTGGATTACGTGTTCCATTAGTAAATAAAATAAGGGTCATTTGAAGGCAAGTATTGTGATACTGCCACAGTTTATATAATTTTCTTCTTCTTTGTTAGAGATGATGAAAGAGACAGCTCCTAAGTCAGAGGCGGGTAGCATCTACAGAACAGGAAATCTGAAAAAAGGGATGATTCATGTCCAGGCAGGATGGAACGGAATAGTGTAAGAATTCATCATGCTACTCAGAAGAGCACAAAATTTAAAACTTATGAAATTTTTATTTCTAGGATGTTCCATTTAATATTGTCATACTGTAGTTGACCACAACTGAAACTTGGAAAGAAAAAACACAAATCAGTGAGTACTACTGTAGTTTTCTTTAAGATAGATAGAAAACTCCTCTATGGTATTCTTAAAAATGTTTCCTTCACAGTTCCAGCATTCTGAAGATCTGTGCTTTTCAAGAGTGTTAAATTTTTTTTTTAATTTTGAGATGAAGTCTCGATGTGTTACCCAGGCTGGAGTGCAGTGGTGTGGTCTTGGCTCACTGCAACCTCCACCTACTGGGCTGAAGGGATCCTCCTGTCTCAGCGTCCTTAGTAGCTGGGACTACGGGCACCCACCACCACACCTGGCTAATTTTTGTATTTTGAGTAGAGGCACGGTTTCACCACATTGGCCAAGCTGGTCTCGAACTCCTGATCTCAAATGATCCACCCATCTCTCAATAGTGCTAATTTAACAATTCATATACATTTAGCACTAAAAATGACAAAGGATCTGAAAAGGTGATGCACTGGAGGAGATGGTATTGTCATAGATGGTATTTATCATTCCCATGAATCTCAGATGCTCAGTCTGAGGTTCATGGGAATGATAGCTTTTATGAGTCACCACGGGAATTTTTCTGGTTTTAAAATATACCTGGATGTTGAAGAAACATAAATTTGCACATCTTCAACCTTTCTCTTGATTCCATCTTTATGCTACAATAATTGTATTAGTGTTCTAAAATAATGTAGCAACCTAGTAAAATGATAAAGGTACGTTTTTAACACATTCTCTTACTCTTTTATTTTCTTTCCTTCGTAAGTGCTTTATCACTTAGTGTCACAGATGCTCATAACATCCATCTAGATGCCTTATTTATTGTCTTTTAACTTTTATTATTTTCTAAACTGGTGGGTTTACCTACCAGCCGTTATTATGAGGAAATCAAATGTGATATATTCTGTTAACTTTTATTTTATGCTTGTTATTCTTTCTGCAAGATTTTGAGAGGTTTCCATATTTTATAATAGCTTTCTGTAATTTTCAGTGTGACTGTACTTAGCTAGGCACATGGAGAGCAAAAATGAGGATTTATGTCCCAGAGAAAGAAGTAGAGATCAGAATTCAACAAATCAAGCCTTTGGGAAGATAGACTCAGTTTATTTGGCACTTAGACTAATGGAGAGTTTCCCACTTTAAAGATTTCAGGACTCCAGTGTGCCCCAATTAGTGAAAGATAACACAAGATATGTCACTGACCTGAAGTCAATTCACCTGAAGATTATCTCCAAGGAAGTTTCCACTCAGAATTCAAGTATCACTGAAAGTATGAAGAAGTTAATAAATACAGCAGGCGTCCACAATAAATTTAAATGAGTGTGCCAAGAATATATTTCTTATCTAATAAACAGAAAAATTCAGGGAAAGGAGGAGAAAAGGGAAAGAGAGAAAGGGAGGTTTGGAAGCTGATTCTGCTTTCTGGAAACAAAATCTAGGGTTTATGTAGGCCTTCAGGACCTTGGGGATTTCGACCCTAGAGAATTTTTACTGAACTACTTATTTTTAGAACGCAAACTCAGAAATTAGATTAAATACCTCCCTGAGTGGCATTTTGCAATCATGTAACTTCTTCTAAACTACTGAAGACAATATCTCATCAAGCGTATTTCATTAATTTATTTTAGAACTTTTCATGAAAAAAACCATAATATTCACATTGAAAACATGGTATCAATAATATAACACAAAGGAAATGATAAATCAATGAGAATGCAACAATTAATAGGTAACCACTATTAACATTTTATCTTTCTGTCTTTTCATATGTATCTCGTATGTTTTTTTTTGTATATGAACAATAGAATGTTCATTCTGGCTTTTTCATTTATCATCAAATAATCACTATTGTCCTTGGAACAATTGATTACTTCATGAAAACAAATTTGTGTTTTCTTCTAAATATGAGCTTGTCACTTTTCCAAGCTTATAACATAAAGTCTTGAAATATCTTTTTTGTCCAAACCTTCTTAAAAATAATACATGTATTTTGGAAGCATGTTTAACTCTCTAAAACATTTGGGTGGAAACCAATCAATTGATTCCACTACATCTAAATATCCCACAACTATATCCACTTAGGCTCTCTCTGGACTTGGTAAAACCCTGCTAACCCTTGCCAGCATCTCCACCGGAGACCACTAACACAACAGAAGCTATTTATCCATAAGATATTGAAACTTTTTTGTAGATGGCTTGGTTTTGTTGCAGAGTTCCAGGTATCTGCATAAGAAATCTAAAAGGTTTTCTTCTAGGATTCCTAGAGGTTGAGGGCTTATATTTAAATCTTTAACCCATCTTGAGTTAATTTTTGTATATGGTAAAAGATAAGCATCTGCATTTGGCTAGCCAGGTATTCTGGCACCATTTATTAAATAGGGTGTCCTTTGCTCAGTGCTTATTTTTGTAGACTTTGTCAAAGACCAAAAGGCTGTAGGTGTGCAGCTTTATTTTTGGGTTCTCTATTCCATTCTGTTGGTCTACATCCTTAATTTTTTTTTTGTTTTGTTTAAGTACAATGCTGTTTTGGTTACTGTAGCCATGTAACATAGTTTGAAGTAAGATAATGTAAGGACTCTGGATTTGTTCTTTTTACTTAAGATCGTTTTGGCTATTTGGGCTCTTTTTTCGCTCCACATGATTTTAGAATAGTAAATTCTGTTAAAAAATTACATTGGTAGTTTGGTGGGAGTAGCATTGAATTTATATATTGCTTTGGGCTTTACAGTCATTTTAATTACATTGATTCTACCAATGTATGAGCACGGAATGTTTTTCCATTTGTTTTTGTCTTCTTTGATTTCTTTCAGTAGTGTTTTGTAGTTCTCCTTGTAGAGACATTTCACCTCTTTGTTAGATGTATCCCAATGTACTTTTTTGTGGCTCTCGTAAATGGGACTGGGTCCTTAATTTGGTTTGAATGTTGTTGATATATAGAAATGTTAATGATTTTTGTACATTGATTTTGTATCCTGAAACTTTACTGAAATGTTGACCCATTACAAGAGCCTATTGGTGCAGTCTCCAGGGTTTTCTAGGTATAGAGTCATATTATAAACAAAGAGAGATAGTTTTGCTTATTTTCCTTTTTTGATGCCTTTATTTTTTTTTTCCTCTTGCCAGTTTACTCAGGCTAGTGCTTCCAGTGCTATGTTGAGTCGGAGTGATGAGACTGACCAGTCTTGTCTTCTTGCAATTCTTCCAGCTTTTTCCTGTTCAGTATGATGTTGGCTGTGGGTTTTTCATAGAAGAATTTTATTATTTCAAAATGCATTCCTTTGATACCTAGTTTGTTGAGTATTTTTTATCAGGAAGGCATGTTGGAGTTTATCAAAAGATTTTTCTCCATCTATTGAGATAATCATATCACTTTGTTTTTAATTCCATTTATGTGGTGAATCATACTTTCGATTTGCATATGTGCAGCCAAACTCTAATTCCAGGAAAAAAGCCTACATCATAGTGCTAAATTAATTTTTTGATGTGCTGCTGTATTTAGTTTGCTAATATTTTGCTGAGGATTTTTGCATCTATGCCATCCAGAATATTTACCTATACTTTTATTTTTTCAATGTGTCTTTGCCACTAACTGGTATCAGAGTGGTGCCAGCTTCATCGAATGGTTAAAGAATCCCCCCAATGCAATTTTCCTGAATAGCTTCAGTAGACTTGGTAACAGCTCTTCTTTGTGTGTCTGGTAGAATTTGGCTGTGAATCCACCTGGTCTGGAACATTTTGTGGTTGGTAGGTTTTTTGCTACTGATTCAGTTTTAGAACTTAGTACAGGGTTTCAATTTCTTCCTGATTCAATCTTGGGAGATTATGTTTTTCCAGAATTCTACCCGTTTTTTCTGGATTTTCCTTTTTGTTTTCACAAAGGTGTTGATAAAAAGTTGAAAAAAATTTATTCTTACATTATTTATTTATTTATTTTTAAAATATATATTTTATTGCATTTGGAGAACTTTTTTTTGCATTTGGTTTTGGAGAACTTTTGTATATCTGTGGGATTGGTTGTCATTTGGTTGCTTCTGATTGTACTTATTTGAATCTTCTCTTTTTTCTTTCTTAATCTAGCTTGCAGTGTATCTATCTGCTTGATTCTTTCAAAGAACTAAATTTTGGTTTCTTTGATTCTTTATGTCTATTTTTAAGTCTCAGTTTCATTCAGTTCTGCTCTGATTTCAGTTATTTCTTTTCTTCAGCCAGCTCTGGGATTATTTTGTTCTTTTTCTGGTTCCTGTGGGTGTGATGTTAGGTTATGAATTTGAAATCTTTCTAACTTTTTGATATTGGCATTTAGTGCTCCAAACTTCCCTCTTAACACAGCTTTTGCTGTATCCTAGAGATTTTGCTGTGTGTGTCTCTGTTTTCATTTATTTCAAAGAATTTGCTTTTATTTCTGCCTTAACTTAGTTCTTTAGTTTCTTAGTTTCTTTATTTAGTTAATTTAGTTGTTACTTAGTTTCCTAATTTAGTTGTTTACCCAAAAGCCATTTAGAAGCAAATTATTCAAATTTGGTGTAATTGAGTTGTTTAAACAGATATTCTTGGTGTTGATTTCTATATTTATTCCACTGTAGTCCAAAGTCCAAAGGTATGGTTTGCATGCTTTTCATTGTTTAAAAAATTTATTGAGACTTGCTTTATGTTCAAGCATGTGGCCAATCTTGGACTTCTTCTGTTTACAGATGAGAAAAATGTGCTGTGGTTGATAAGTGTAGCATTCTGTAGATGTCTATGTCCAATTACTCAAGTGTCAAATAAATTCAGAATTGTTTTGTTAGTTTTCTGCCTTGATAATCCGTCTAACACTGTCACTGAGGTGTTGAAATCCCCCACTATTACTACATGGCCATCTACATTTTTTGCAGGCCTAGAAATGCATGTTTTATAAATATGGGTGCTCAAATATTGGGTGCATATATATTTACAATAGTTAAGTCTTATGTTTGAAATGAACCCTTTATCATTATGGTATGTCATTCTTTATCCTTTTTTACAGTTTTAAGTCTGTTTTCTGTGGTGTAATAGTGATCCCTGCTCTCTTTTCATTTTTTGTTTACATGATAGATCTTTCTCTAAACGTTTACTTTGAATCTATATTGTTACATGTGAGATGGGTCTCTTGAAGACAACAATTTGATAGTAAAATGGGTCTTATCTGTTTATCCAATTTGCCACTCAGTGCCTTATAAGCGGCATGTTTACATTCAAGGTTACCGTTGATAAGTGACTTTGGATCCTACCGTAAAATTGTTGGTTGATTGCTTTGAAGTTTCTATGGTGTGGTTGCCTTATGGGGTTTGTGGGCTATGTACTGAAGGATGTTTTTGTGGTAGCAGATGTCGTTATTTTGTTTCAGTGTTTAGAACTCCCTTAAGTATCTCTTAAAGCTAGTCTAGAGGTAACAAATGTCCTTAGTTCTTGCTAGACTGGAAAAGTTTTAATTTCTCCTTCACTTATGAATCCTAGTTTACTGAGATATGAAATTTTTGGTTGGAATGTCTCTCCTTTAAGAATGCTGAAAATAGGCCCCCAGACCCTTCTGGCTTGCAAGGTTGCTGCTGAGAAATTGGCATGTCTACCTCTCTAGCAAGATTAGGGAAATGTGCTTTATTTCCTGAACTACGTTTTCCAGGCTGTTTGCTTTTTTTCTGTTTCTCTCTCAGGCATGCCAGTAATTCATAGGTTTTGTCACTTTATATAATCCCATAGTTTTCAAGGACTTTGTTCATTTTTGCAATTTCTTTCTTTTTTATTTTTACCTGACTGCATTAGTTCAAAAGACCAGCCTTCTAGCTCTAAAGTTATTTCTTCTGTTTGGTCCAGTCTATTGATAAATATTTCAATTGTATATAGAAATTTCTTAAGCGAGTTTTTCAACCTCAGAAGTTCTAATTCATTTATTTTCAGATGTCTATCTCTTCCTTCATTTCCTAGATTGCTTTAAAATTTTCTTCATGTTGATATTCAACCTTGTCTTGTATCTCACTGAGTTTCCTTGCAATATATGCTTTGAATTCTCTATCTGTAATTTTTGAGTTTTTATTTTTATTGGGGACCATTGTTGAGAACTGGTTTGATAGGAACATAATTCGGCAATTATGTTCTTCATCAATTTAACCTGGTCAATCATTGTCTTCTCACTTCCATTCTTTACTTGAGAGCCAGTCATGGTTGCTCACTTCAGGTAGGATATAGAGAATCACTGCAGTCAAACATTTCCATAACTTTTTACAAGGCAAATTGCTGCTGTTTTGATTATCTCAAATGTAAACAAAATTTTTAAATGCTGCTTTAATAGTTAGAAATGTAAACAAAACAAAAAATAAAAGGTATATTGCATTATATCCAGCATATTTAACAATGTTGTTGCAAATGACATGGTTTTCTTCATTTTAAAGACTGTATATTATTCCATGGTGTATTCATCTACTGATGTACACATAGGCTGTTAACATATTGTGAATATTGGGAGTAATACTGCAATCAACATGAGAGTGCAGATATCTCTTTCACATATTGATTTCATTTCCTTTAGAAATATACCCCATTTTGAACATGCTGAATCATATGGTAAGTCTATTTTTAATTTTTTGAAGAAGGTTCATGCTCTCTTCCACATGTCTATTAACAAGTTACATTCCCGCCAAAAGTATACAAGCTTTCCCTTTCTCCATGTCCTTACCAACACTTGTTATCTTTGACTTTTCCATGAGCCATAGTGATAAGAGCAAGACGATATCTTGTGTAATTTTGATTTTCATTTCTATGAAGGTTAGTGATATTGATAATATTTTCATATACCTGTTAGTCATTTCCATGTCTTCTCTGGTAAAAATGTCTATTCAAGTCCTTTGCCCATTTAAAAAAATTAAGGTATTTGGGTTTTGTTTGCTATTGACATATACGAGTTTCTTGTATATTTTTGATATTAACCTATTATCAGATTTATGGTTTTAAAATATTTCCTCCTATTTTGTAAGTTGTCTTTTCATTTTGTTGATAATTTTATTTTCTGTGCAGAAAGTTTTTTAGCTTGATATAGTCCCACATTTTTAATTGACTATGCTGTTGGTGCCACATTTTAAAAATTGTTACAAACCCAGTGTCAAGGAGCTTATTTCCTATGTTTTCTTCTAGAATTTTTACATTTTCTGGTCTCACATTTAGATCTTTATTCTATTTTGAATTGATTTTTGTGTGTCTTGTAAAAGAAAAGTCTAATTATTCTCAAGCACACAAGATTTATTTTCCAGGGCAAATAATGGCAGCCCATAAAACAAGTCTTAGTGAAGTTAAGAGGATTAAAATCACATCAAGTATTTTCCCAATAACAATGTGTAAGAAACAATAACAGCATTCATTTTATGGATCAATGAAAATCAATAAAAAAACAAAAGTTTAAAAATCAACAATATGTGAAAACTAGACGAGATGTTCCTAACTAACCAATGGACCAAAGAAGAAATTGAAACAGAAATTTAAAAATATCTTGA
>NW_016107938.1:0-280 GCF_001604975.1 Cebus imitator
TCTGCTGCAGCAGAACTCATAAACTGCTTTTTGTTCCCAGGTGCTCTGTCCCAGGGATTTAGGGCTTTATTTATGAGTTTCCGTTATGCTGCCGCCTTCTTTTTTTTTTTTTTTTTCCTTCAGACCTGCCCAGCCCCGCAAGGAGGCAGCCTAGTCACTATCGGCCTATAGCAGCTTTGCTGAGCTGCTGTGGTCTCCACCCTGCTGCTGAGTGAACGTCCCTGCAGTCCTGTTTATATGGGTGTAGTTAGAACTGCTTTGGCGATGGTGGCCCGCCTCT
>NW_016107938.1:1678-23327 GCF_001604975.1 Cebus imitator
CGTGGAGCACCTCTGCCCGGGAATTTCCTAGTCTGTGGGCAATAAAAACACGGCGTCCACTCACCCTCTGCGCTTTCACTGGGAGCTGCAATCCTGAGCTGTTCCTAAACGGCCATCTTGGATCCACACCCCAAGGATACTAAATTTATACGCAGCCAATACAGGAGCACCCAGGTACATAAGGCAAGTTCTTAATGACTTTCAAAGAGACTTAGAGTCCCACACAATAATAGTGGGAGACTTTAACACCCCATTGTCACTATTAGACAGATCGAGACAGAAAATTAACAGGGATATCCAGGACTTGAACTCAGACCTGGACCAAGCAAACCTAATAGACATTTACAGAACTCTCCACCCCAAATCCATAGAATATACATTCTTCTCAACACCATATCACACCTACTTTAAAATTGACCACATAATTGGAAGTAAATCCCTCCTTAGCAAATGCAAAACAACGGAAATCATAACAAACAGTCTCTCGGACCACAGTGCAATCAAGTTAGAACTCAGAATTCAGAAACTAACTCAGAACCACACAGCTTTATGGAAACTGAGCAACTGGCTCTTGAATGTTGACTGGATAAACAATGAAATGAAGGCAGAAATAAAGATGTTCTTTGAAACCAACGAGAATGAATACACAACATACCAAAATCTCTAGGACACATTTAAAGCAGTAACTAGAGGATAATATATAGCAATAAATGCCCACATGAGAAGCAAGGAAAGATCTAAAATCAACACCCTATCATCAAAATTGAAAGAGCTAGAGGAGCAAGATCAAAAAAACTCAAAAGCTAGAAGACGACAAGATATGACTAAGATCAGAGCAGAACTGAAGAAGATAGAGACACAAAAATCCCTTCAAAAAATCAATAAATCCAGGAGCTGGTTTTTCGAAAAGATCAGCAAAATAGACAGACCGCTGGCCAGATTAATAAAAAAGAAAAGAGAGATAATCAAATCAAATAGATGCAATAAAAAACGATAAAGGGGATATCACCACAAATTCCACAGAAATTCAAACCATCATCAGAGATTATTACAAACAACTCTGTGCACATAAACTAGTAAACCTGGAAGAAATGGATACATTCCTGGACACTTGCATCCTCCCAAGCCTAAACCAGGAAAAATTCAAAACCCTGAATAGACGAATAACAAGGTCTGAAGTTGAGGCAGTAATTAAGAGCCTACCAGCCAAAAAAAGGCCAGGTCCAGATAGGTTCACAGCCGAATTCTACCAGACATGCAAAGAGGAGCTGATACCATTCCTTCTGAAACTATTCCAAACAATCCAAAAAGAGGGAATCCTTCCCAAATCATTTTATGAGACCAACATCATCCTGATACCAAAACCCGGCAGAGGCTCCGCAAGAAAGGAAAACTTCAGGCCAATATCCATGATGAACATAGATGTAAAAATCTTCAATAAAATACTGGCCAACCGATTGCAACAGCACATCAAAAAGCTTCTCCATCATGATCAAGTAGGATTCATCCCGGGGATGCAAGGCTGGTTCAATATATGCAAGTCTATAAACCTAATACACCACATAAAAAGAATCAAGGACAAAAACTACATGATTATCTCAATTGATGCAGAGAAGGCCTTTGACAAAATTCAACAGCCCTTTATGCTAAAAACCCTAAATAACTAAGTATTGACAGAATGTATCTCAAAATAATAAAAGCTATTTACGACAAACCAACAGCCAATATCATACTGAATGGGTAAAAACTGGAAGCATTCCCTTTAAAATCCGGCAAGAGGGAAAATGCCAGTGCCTTAGGCCTTAGGGAAACAGACAGAGCAGGGATTCCAAAACACAAGAAGAGGTGTGGCCTCAGATAGGGGAGAGCTGGGAGCTGGGATAGTAAGTAGGGTCACAGCCTTTCCAAAACCAGTCGGGGAGGGGAACATGGGGGGAGACAGACCAAACCCTTTCTCCTCCAGCCTTCTGATTTCCTGCCAATGCCCGCATCATGTGAACCCAAGCTGAGGCCAGAGGGTGAGAGAACCAGCTGGATGCTGAATGTAAAGGGGCCCAGAGCAGGGCACTGCAAGGGAGTAGACCTGGTGGGGCAAATGCAGAATAAGTGAGGCTGTGAGTGTGTGCTGCAGGGCAGAGACGTCCTGATTCAGCATCATACCCCAGTCCAATAAAATTTTAGCCAATACGTTCCAAAAGTATCTGACTACAAAGCACCTTACAAATTACAGTATAATCTTAAAGACAATAAGAGCTCTTACATTATAGTGCTACTGAGATTAAAATAAATACCAGAGAAAAAAAAATTTGAAATACAAAATAATTGCTTCAAGATGTACTCAAAATTTTATTATTTTATATTACTTTCATTTTCTGAAAAATGAAAGTATTACATTATTTCTACGTTATTAAGAATTAACCATGTAAGAGTAAAATGAGATTATTTTACCTCAAATTACTCTTAAAATATGTGACATATACAAATGCAAATATTCCTATGAGAAACAATTTTTGAGTCTTTTAATCACACAATTTTATCACCTTGGACTTGAGGTACTGAATCGGCTCCTCAGGTCAGGTGAAACAGCAAATGATTTACATATTTTATTTTTGATGCACTGTTTAATGAATGTCTGGTTTTATACACACGGCAATGCAAAAACTTATTGTATTATTTGCATCAATGAAGTTGTTCAGTTATTGTTCTGTCTTGAATATCTTCAAATGTTGTGAAAATTAGAGACTCTGATTGTCCATCTTCCTTTTGAAATATTCCAAGTATGCTTGTTTGCTTGTCTTGACTTTTTCAGGCACGGTCAGTGCACTTCAGGGCCCTCCTTTATATTGAAACATTTCTCCCAGCAGCTTCAGATCCCTGATGAATGGGAGACTTTAACATGATAAACGTTTAACCGATTATGAATGGAACAGGGTGGAGAAAAATTAATTAAAATTTTCCTTAGGAAGAGTTGTGTCTTGTGTGTGTGTGTGTTGTAAGGGCTGTCTTGAGAAGCTCAGGGCATGATAGAGAGACAAATAGGCATTTGAAGCTTCTGGGGAGTAGAGGGAGTCAGCTCTCTAGGTTGGAGGGTATTCATGAAGACACAGGAGGAGAAAGAAAAGAGCATTATCCTAGAGAGATGGCAGCCCTGAAACACCCAGACCTTGATAAACCCTTCAGAACTCAGGCGTGCATGGTGTGAGAAGATTTGGGGGTAGAAATCCTGAAAAGAGACAGTTTTATTCACAGGGCGGGCCATTGCTGCTAGAGTCTGATAAGCCTCAGCAGACATCTGGGTTACAAAATTCAACATCAAATACCTTCTGCTGCCCAGAAACTCTAGAGGAGTCACAGCAGCAGCTTTCACAGCTGGTTGATAGGTGCTGCTTACGCACCAGGGCATGGAAAGAATAGCATGCATTCCTCTGGCTTCTGGAAGAAAGACTGTCACATTTTAGTAAGAAAAATTCCATAAATGTATAGAGTTTTCATAAGATAGATCGATAATTGATAGATAGATAGATAGATAGATAGATAATTTTTGAAGAACTGTCACCTACCATTATTGAAGAAGGCATGGCTTGTTGGGAGGAATGGCTCTTAACACAGTCCTGCTGCAATTCGACTACATTACCAACAAGCCACCTTGTTTCCTGATGGAAAGGTGATTTTTAGATGTTGCATAAAATGCAAAGTCTGGCAGCTTTACTTGCTTAAAGGTAAAGGAACTTCAAAAGTGTATCCTAAAAGTCCAGCTTCCCACCAGGACTATTCCAGACATGGAAGAAGAGAGTTCTGGTAAAAGAATTGAAAGAATGATAAAGATTAAGATAAACAAAACATTGTGTTTCCTGCATGCTGAAGAAATCAACTTCAAAAAGGCAGCTATGATCCTGTATCACTGTTCTCACTTTTCCCAGCTGTGGAATTTAAAAGACAAAGCCTTAAAGAGTGAATAAAGAATGATTAGAAAACATGAGGACCTTAACTGATCAAACACACATTGTTCATTTGGACTTGTCCAGACTATAGGAGCAGACACTTGGAACCATTGAGTACTTCTTTTTACCACTGGATTTATAATGTAATATATATTTGTATTGGGCAGTTCTTTTCTCTCTAAGGCAATGCAAGTCAATATATACAAATTAGCATTCATATCTTGCTAACAGGCAACGTTATTCATTTACTTATTTACTTATTTGCTCAGAAATACATAGTGAGCATGTAAGAAGTTCAAGACTGGAAATGCTGGTAATAATCACATGCAGTTCGGCTACATCACAAACAAGCCACCTTGTTTCCTGATGAAAAGGTGATTTTTAGATGTTGCAGAAAATGCAAAGTCTGGCAACTTTACTTGCTTAAAAGTAAGGGGACTTCAAAAGTATATTAAATTAGCATATTTATCATTATGTGAGAAACTTCACATTTACACTTACCTGTTGTGTGATTTTTAGAAACAAACCAGGTGTATGGAATATGGCACCAAATAATAAATGGACTAGAGAGCCTTACGAACTAGCATTATTTCTGTTTCAAGGTCCACAAAACTTTGCCTCTTTTATAATCCGATTCCCTTTCCTTGTTTTTAATTGTCTAGAAATCAGCACTCCACTAGTGTCATTCAAACCCATGGTAGTTCACGATAGCCATTATTGCAAAAAGGGGCACCTTGCTCTGGTTTTCCACAGGTAGTCTCCTTGTACTAACTCCCCAGAGGGAGGCAAGCTGGTTACTCAGAATTTCTGTGTTGTTTAATGAATAACAAAGAATCCTTTCAGCTTGAGTATATTATTTCATATTTGACACTCCAAGGTAGGCACCAGCCTTGGACAGGACATAGCATGAGCTCTTCAGAACATCCGGTTTGCAGGATTTTCTGTTTGTTAGTTGAATATACCCTCCTGGCGACCTAAAAGAGCCCAACCAGCCCCCATCAGAGGCCGAACAATTGTCAAGTTGACGCTTGTTCTTCCTGGGAACCAACTGGGACACGTCTTGAACTGCGAGGATTCAACATCTTGAACTGAGAGGATTCCGGCTCCATCCCCAGGCTCCTCAAAGTAATCTCAATCTCTTTGCATAGTTTCCTGACCCTGCATATTTTAAGGAGGAGGCAAAGACTTGGAAGGGGTTTTCCTGCAGTGCCCCCTAAGACAGAGTTCCCCCATGTGTATGATCATCAAAATCAGTGGGGAAAGTTTGAAAATCACATTCCTGCTACAACCCAGGCAGCAGGGTCAACCGTACTGGGTACAGGGCCCTGAGCCCAGCAGAAGGGATGCAATTGCCTGAAGCTGTGGCTAATGGAACCACAGTGTTCAGACAGCGATAGCTCAGCCTGGGACATCCAGAGGTCGGTCTGGTTGAAATTCCAACAAGTCTAAAATTCTGATAATTCTAGGGTGATGGCTATAAATGCATAAGGATTTTTTTGGGTACTTGGATGAATAAAAATAAGACTTGGTAAGCACGGAGTCCAAGATAAAGGCAAAATTTTAGCCTGAAAAGAGAATGCGTGTGGCCTCTGCCTGGCCTTTATTAAGTCATCTTTAAAACTAATTTCTTAATTGAGTTACAAGTTCTATCCTATGCGGGTCCAGTTAATTCCTTCTTAAGGAGCTGATAATGAATAATTGTCTGCCAACTTCAAGTGGTTTGTGACTGGGCAAAGTCTAAGCCCTGGACCCCTGGAAAGGCAGGATTCTGAGAACTAAGTGCTACAGGGAATAGGGCCTGGCTGGGAAAAGTTGGTGCTCCGCTGACAGAGCTATTTTTGATTACCTATTGCTTTAGGTCTGGTTGAGGGAAAGAGCTGACTCACACATGCATATTTGAATAATTTATATAACCCTTCTCAGGCTGTGTAAACAAAAGTGATCACATTAACCTTTTCAAAATTAGAAATAGAAACACTTGCTAATTCCATATATAGAAGGGGAAAATGAAGCAAAGAGAAAATGAGTAATTATCTCCAGGAATGAAGTGCACAGAAAATGAGTAACTATCCTAAGGTTACAGAGAGGCTTGTCCTCTGTAACCTTAGGAAAAGGTTTTAGGAAAAGGTTCTCCTTGACAGTAACAGGAGAGCTCGACAGGGGTAGGAATAGGGGATGTCATATGGCAGCCATGGGAGATAAGAATATTTGGGTTAATGAATGTGGAGTCTTGGGACTCATACAGGTACCAAGTATATGGTTAAACCAACCATATATTTGTTGTTACAATGTCCTTCAGTGGGTGAGCCAAACCCTGGCACATCCACATCATGGAACGCTACTCAGCAATAAAAAGGAATAACGTTCTGATATACACAACACTTTGAGGGCATCTCAAGGGAAGCATGCTGAGTGGGAAAACATATCAAAAGGTAACATATCGTATGATTCCATTTATATAACATGTCTGAATGGGAATTATGGATATGGAGAACAGGTGAATGGCGGCCAAGGACTAGGGATAGGTGGGGTAGAAGTTGGTGGTGGCTGTAAAAGGGCAGCACATGGGATCCCTGTAGGGAACTGCTCTCTGCTTTATATCTGGACTGTGGTGCCTACAGGAGCTGCCTATGTGATGGATGTAAACACACACACACGCATGCACACACGCACAGATACACACACACACACACACACACAAGTAAAGCCAGAGAAATCTGAGTGAGATTGGCAGATTGCGCCAATGTCAATTTCCTGGTTGTGATATTGAACTGTAGTTTTTCAAAATGTTACCAACGAGGGAAACTGAATGAAGGGCATGTGGGATCTGGCTGCATTATTTCTTACAACTGCATGTATAGTTATCTCAAAATAAAGTGTTTAAAAAATACTTTAAATATTTAAAGACAAGATGTTAAAAATGAAATCGGAAAGTCTATGAAAGGAAAGTAGATGGCCTAGAAATATCAAACCTATCTAAAAACACTTTACGATACCCCAACCCTCACATTTAATACATTAAAAAGCTTGCTGGGAACTGAAATACACACACACACACACACACAGAGATGCACACATGCACACACAGACTGTGTTCAATGGCAACAGGAAAAAGGTATGTTTTTAAAAGTAGGTTTTATTCTTATTCAGGTATGGTGAGGCCAGCAGATCAGGAGATGACTGTCGTTGAGAAGATAGTTTGTTATTCACAGTTCTGAAGGGGAGAGGGCAGCACACATCACACACTACATGCCACACCAGCAGCATAGGAAGCCCAGGAGGCAGAGGGAGTGAGGGGAAATTGTGGCAAGAGCCTTTATTGTGGCATCAGCAGGAAGGAACAGAAGACGCAGAGTAATCACGTTTAGGACTGGGCAGTTTGTGTAATTTCAGTGGGCTATGGGGCACAGGGCTGTCTCTAGTTGCCTGTTACCTGGCCCTGGGATGATTAGGGCAGAGGGATAGTGGCCTGGAGTTTAAGAGACCATAAAGGAGGTGGTTGGAATGGGGACTTTGGGCTGGTCAGTCTGCAATTAAAAGGTGCACTCACTTTGCTATCTCTGAGAGAGACCATCCCTTCCAGGGTCAGCAAGGCCCTGGATGTCAAAGCATCAGAATGAAAAGACATGCTTAATATGAAGCATCGTTGGGCATCACTGATGAGGTACAGACCCCTTGTCATCCATTGGCTTTCACAGATTAACAAGGTGGGACAAAATATTTGAACAAGAAGCCTTCCTGAGGCTCCCAGTGACCACTTCTTCAGAACTTGTCGCACTTGATTTTTTTTTAACACTAGTATCTTACACAGACATTTATATCTGTATGTGTGTATATATCTTCTTGATCAGCTAGTATGTTTCATGGGCCCAACCTGTGGGTTTACTGATGACCTACAATCATTAGGATAGACCACTTGAAGGACTTTTCCTTTCCCTAGAAGCGGCAATGGGTTTGCTCCAATCCACCAACACAGTTCAAGCAATTATTGATTATCTTAGGCAGCTGGCAATGGGATAGTAACTAGTGGGAAATTTAAGTTCAGAGGATAATGGCTCAATGGGGAGGGAAATGTTCTTTCCATCATCCATCCAAATTGCTGTCAAATTATGCCAACATTGTCCAATTGCACACCAACGTACCTGTTGTGTTCTCCAAAGAACCTAAGGTAGCAAGTGCGGATTGCTGGGGGTGCTGCTGACACCCCCTCCACGTGGGTCGGCAGTCATGCCTGGTCGGCAGAGTGGCTGTGTGTGACCAGTGTGAGCCGCGTCATTAAGCCCTCAGGCCACACACATACACAGAAATTACTTGCCTCATGGCTTAGGCTTAGTTTGTTCTGAGGATCATTTCAAATCTTTGCTATTCTATGTGGATTTAGTCTTAGAAAATTGAACACTCGTTTACCTAAGCAATGCATCTGCAAGGTATTTGCACATTTCCACAGGATTACTTCCCTTCAACAGCAACAGCAATGTTCCATACTCCCATGGAATGATTATTTACCCAATCCTAAGGAACACATCAGCACAGCCCCGAAAGACGGAGATACCATCATTTGTACTCTCTCCCAACACTGCCCAAGACAACATCCAAAACCCAGATCAATTTCCCTCTGGGGAGCAGTGGCAGATGAAGGAAGTTCCCTGCCTGGCCTCATGTTTCTGTGTGGAGAATTCTCACTGCAGCTCGTGGTCTCAACCTAGACTGGACGATAGTTCACTTGGACAGTTTTAAAAATACTAATGCTTACCCTCACAAACCTCTGTGTCATCCCTTTAGGTGGCCTGGGCGTCAGGATTTATGCCCAGTTCTAATGCCCAGCCAAGACTGAGAACTTCAGCCTACTCTCCGCCTGCGGCCCTTACTCCTCCCTGCCTTGGAAGGGAAGCCGAAGGGCCAGATCAGTGAGTTTGCGAAGAAAGAATGGAGCTGGCTCAGCTCAGCATTCCTCTCTGTTTTCAGATCTTCTGCCTGCAGATCAAGGGGACATCGTGACCACCTGGTTGGTTGAGGAGGCCAGCAGTTGGCCAGCAGTGCCTAAGCATGGGTAGATACATTCACTATCAAGCCCTTTGGGGCACCGATCAGTCTCTGTCCACTCCTTCAGTAACATTGCTGACACTTTAATTTCCACCTGATTGTCTCTGTGTCTTATTTCTCAGCTGGTTTCAAGCACAGGAAGGAAAATTATTTTTAAAAAGGTGCTATTTTTTGGCCTTCCCCAAAGGCTCAATAGTTATAATCAAGTCAAGAAAAACATAGTCAATAACTTACTCTTGGCATTTTCCTTTTACAGGACGGAATGGCTACAGTAATAGCAACATTATCATATAGTACTTTCCAATTGGACTCTTAGGCTGTCTAATTTAAATAAAAGGTAATTTTAGAAGTTGCCAGTTCTCCACCATTTGAGGTAGAGACATCTGGAGTAACAAAGTTAGCTTTAAAACCCCTATTTAAGTTTTTAATTCCTACAAGTATAAAATATATTAGAATTTTTAAAACTAAGTGAAATAAATTAAGTTGCTATGCCTAAAAATCCCCAACTGAACCCTGGTCCTATAATCGTTAAACACGGCAGGCTGCCTGCTCAAAGGTAACAGTGCATGGCACCCTGCCCTCTGCCTATTTGCAAGAGGTGAATCTTCATACAAAGCCAGGGACAGACAGCAAAATGCACCTCTTTCAGACTTCTTTTTGTTGTTGTTGTTGTTGTTTTTCAGATGGAGTCTTCCTCTGTCACCTAGGCTGGAGTACAATGGCACGAACTCAGCTCACTGCAACCTTCGCCTCCAGGGTTCAAGCGATTCTCCTGCCTCAGCCCCCTGAGTAGCTGGGATTACACATACCCACCACCACACCCAGTTAATTTTTGTACTTTTAGTAAAGACAGGGTTTCACCATGTTGGCCAGGCTGTTCTCGAACCCCTGACCTCAAGTGATCTGCCTCCCAAAGTGCTGGGATTACAGGTAGGTATGACAAACTCCCTTTTAAGCTCCTTTCCCTGACTCCATGTGACCCTGAAAAAGTTACTTCAGGTTTCTGCTTTTCTTTCTTTCTTTCTTTCTTTTTTTTTTTTTTTTTTTTTTTTTTTTTCTTTTTTTTTTTTTTTTTTTTTTTTTTTTTTTTTTTTCTTTTTCTCTTTTTCTTTCTTTTTTTTTTGTGTCTGAGTCTAACTCTGTTTCCCAGGCTGGAGTGCAGTGGTGCGATCTCAGTACTGTAACCTCCGCCTACCGCGTTCAAGCAATTCTCTTGCCTCAGCCTCGGGAGTAGCTGGGACTATAGGCACGTGCAACCACGCCCAGCTAACTTTTAGTAGAGACAGAGTTTTACCACATTGGCCAGGCTAGTCTCAAACTCTCGGCCTCAAGTGATCTGCCCTCCACGGCCTCCCAAAGTGCTGGGATTATAAGCATGAACCACTGCTCCCGGCCAGGTTTCTGCTTTTCACTTCACTTCATCAGAAATCACAATTCTCATCACCAATGAGTCACTAAGCCAAGTGTCTTTTATTTAACACAGCAACCTGCAGCCCTTCAAGAGCTCCAGCCTGGACCAACACAGACCCCCACAGTAGCTCTACAGGCTCCTGAAGGGCTACAAGTTCCTTTGTTAAACAAAAGGCCCTTGGCTGAGTATGTCAAATTTAGGTGCAAGGAACAGAAACCTACTTCAATGAGCTCAGATAAGTGGCAGCTTATTTTATGTGCATGACTTCGCATAATGTAAGGGGAAAACTGAACTAAATCAGGATAGCCACAGGGATCTCAGCTTCAGGAGTTCATAGATTTTAGGGGTCGAAGGCACCCAACAAATACATTTGCTTATTAGTCTCTACTCAATGAAAAATTTCAACACATACCCAGGTTCAGAGCTAACCAGAAGAGATACAGAGATAACACGACTATTTTCCTTTCTTTCTTTTTTTTTAATATTTTTTTAAATTGTACTTTGGGCTTTGGGTACATATGCACATCCTGCATCCTGCAAGATTGTTGTAGAGGTACATACATGCCATGGTGGTTTGCTGTCTCCATTCCCTGCCACCGTCCCCCACCCCAGTCGCCTACATCAGGCATTTCTCCTGGCGTTATCCCTCCCCATCCTCCCCGCCTGCCGCAGTCCCTCCCCTCATCTTCCCTCCACTCCGCCACCTAGCCCAGTGAGTGTTGTTCCCTTCCCTGTTCCCAAGTGTTCTCATTGTTCATCAAACGCCTATGAGTGAGAACATGCAGTGTTTGGCTTTCTGTTCTTGTATCAGTTTGCTGAGAATGTTGGTTTCTAGATTCATCCATGTCTCTACAAAGGACTGAACTCATCGCTTTTTTATGGCTGCATAGTATTCCATGGTGTATATGTGCCACATTGTCCTTGTCCAGTCTATCACTGATGGGCATTTGGGTTGGCTCCAGGTCTTTGCTATCTTAAACAGCACTGCAATGAACATACATGTGCATGTGTCTTTATAATAGAACGATTTATAATCCTTTGGGTGTATACCCAGTAATGGGATTGCTGGGTCAAATGGAATTTCTATTTCTAGGTCCTTGAGGAATCGCCACACTATCTTCCACAGTGGTTGAACTAATTTACACTCCCACCAACAGTGTAAAAGTGTTCCTATTTCTCCACATCCTCTCCAGCATCTGTTGTCTCCAGATTTTTTAATGATCGCCATTCTAACTGGCGTGAGATGGTATCTCAATGTGGTTTTGATTTGCATTTCTCTAATGACCAATGATGATGAGCATTTTTTCATAAGTTTCTTGGCCACATAAATGTCCTCTTTTGAAAAGTGCCTAACATGACTATTTTCGTGTTGACAAAAGCTAGGCCAGAGGCTACTGACTGGCTGCATATGGGGCGACATGGCCTGGCTAAT
Organism: Cebus imitator; assembly: GCF_001604975.1. Lineage (NCBI taxonomy): Eukaryota > Metazoa > Chordata > Mammalia > Primates > Cebidae > Cebus > Cebus imitator. The sequence goes on from NW_016107938.1 coordinate 13,506, forward strand.
ATAATTGTCATTACTTATTAAAGCATTTTACTTTTACAATTATAAATATGCATTTACACTTTAGTGACTGTTACAATTTCAACTTAGAGGACACATAAGGAGATTGCTTTACTTCAAGTTACCTGTCTGAATGATACATATACATGAAAATGAATATTCAGATAGTAACAATAAAGCTGAATAGCTTGCCTTATTTTTAATATAGCCAAGGCTATTAGGTATGATGGCTGTCTAGATAATTGATTACACAGACGATCAGAAATGTCAGAAATGTTACTAGACAGTCATCTTCTATTTGGTGTTCCAACCAAACCAAACTTAAAGGCAGATTTTTGTCTAAAGCTTGAGGCCTAAGTTCTCTAAATTGAAAGTTAGATAGGGAGAGAACCAGCTGATGGCTAGACCAATAGAATAACACTCTAGTAAAGAGCCTCCAAGTTGTCTAGAGGCCTCCTCCCTCATACCCCTGAAATTTGGTCATTTTATCATGGGTTATAAATAAGGTAAGTAGGGTCAAAGAAAAAATATAAAATCCATCAAATTCTGGCTTATTGGTATTCAGCACTTCTTGCAAAATATTGGAAGGCATGATAATTAAATAAAAACTAAAATTAGAGATTTCATGGCCAATTATGGATTTCAGTGCTTCTTATTTCCTTTCATTGTAATAAAAATGAAATTGGTTGTATAAGTGCACACCTGGGTTTGGTTATAAGATTTTAAATCTTCCCCACTTGGAAGTACTTCACAACCATCTTTTAAAAAATATTACTAATATGCTTTGCTTGAAACTCTTGGCATCAGTTCCTGGAGGATAAAATTTTAACTATTCTGGCTCATGTGCTAAGAAGTAGCTGAGTACATTCAGAGTGCTGTTGAGTAGTCTGGAGGACCCAAGAAGCATGAACTGAAAAGATCTTCATTATCCGCGGTACAATTCTAGATCGTGTTCAGGTTGCCACAGATTTAGGGGCGAGAAGGATTTCAACATAAACAGAAGAATTTCAATACAAACCTTTGTTTTGATATATTTCCAATAACCTCGATAGGTGTTTTGAAATTCTTCCCCTAGGAGAAAACTGTTGTGCCTTTTTATGCATCTCCTCTTTTGGGTATCCCACTTCCTTCTCTATTAAAGGGCTTGAATCTTGACCCTGGCCTCAGACACTCGCCATCCACACTAGATCAAACAGGCTCTCACACCAACCAGAGTATACATTCAAGTGCTGCCTTCCTCAGTTAAAGGTGAACGTGGAATGAAAACCATTTGGCAAATGTTTTCCAATAGGCCAGCATGTGCGGTATACACGTTCACACTTTTTCACATTCAAAATTCATGACACACTCCAAGATAGTTTTAATGCTTATGTGAACAATGCTCAGATATACTGCATGTGTTGTAATCAAAATCATATGATGACTGCTTTCCAAAATAGCAATGAGATATCTACAAAGTATTCCCATGTGGAATGGCTTGAAGTCATCATGAAGTTTCTCCATTTCAATAATTCAGGCCTTCAAGGAGTGGAGAGTGTGATATGACTTGGGAAGTTGTGTAACATCAGAATATTTACAGGAAGTAACACAACATCACCTGATACTTCATATTGCATAGACTAAGATTCACAAATGAGCCTACCATTATCCTAAAATTTTAAAGCCACAGAGGTCATTGTTGAACTTCCTGGTAACCAAAATAATTTCTCTACCAATTTATGCTTCACCCCTTCTGTAGATTTCTTTATTAACCATCAATAAGCAAATGTATGCACAATGAAGATGAATGTTGGGTGATCTTACATTTCCCAACATGGGCCAACACAACAAACTTGAAAGTTAGTCAAGACTCAACATCTTAGAAAGAGTTACCTCAGGCTGGTCGCAGTGGCTCACACCTGTAATCCCAGCATTTTGGGAGGCCGAGGTGGTGGATCACGAGGAGATTGAAATTGTCGTGGCTAACACGGTGAAATCCCATCTCTACTAAAAATACAAAAAGCCGGGCGTGGTGGCACGTACCTGTAGTTCCAGCTACTCAGGTGGCTGAGGCAGGGGAATCATTTAAACCCAGGAGGTGGAGGTTGCAGTAAGCCAAGATCATGCCACTGCATTCCGGCCTGGGTGACAGAGCAAGGCTCTGTCAAAAAAAAGAAAAGAAAAGAAAGGAAGAGGAAGGAAGGAAGAAAGGAAGGAAGGGAGGGAGGGAAGGAGGGAGGGAGGCAGAGAGAGAGAGAGAGAGGAAAGAAAGGAAGAAAGAAAGGAAGAAGGAAGGAAGAAAAAGAAGAAAAAGAAAAGAGAAAAGAAAAGAAGAAAGAAACAAAAAGAAAGAAAGAAAGAAAGAAAGAAAGAAAGAAAGAAAGAAAGAAAGAAAGAAAGAAAGAAAGAAAAGAAAAGAAAGAAAAGAAAGAAAGAAGAAAGAAAGAAGGAAAAAGGAAGGAAGGAAGAAAGGTTACCTCATGCTGAAAATGCTTCATAATAAATTTTATTTTTCCAGAGTATTCAACAATGACTGACTATACAGAAGAATGGCACACTGAAAATCACATGAGCCCTAGAAGGATGCAATTATTTTTCTGCTTCGGGAATTGGCACATAAAATTCTAAATCAATTTAGGCAATCACTACGGTTGCAATGATGACATTTTTATATTTCTTTATCTTTTGTACTTTCTTAGAAATTTGATGCATCAAAGTCATATTGTATTTCCTCATGCATTTTTTTAGAAACACCTATTGGTTTCCTAATGGAAATAACATCAAACTATGGTAACATTCATCCACTCATTGCAAATACATATTGCTCCTTGACATAAAGAAGATGGGGAGAAAGTTACTCCTTATTCTGATTCTGATCTCATTTGTGAAAAGTGATGGTGTGCAGTAACTCTGCAATCTTGAAAGATGTCATAGTTATACTCTGTCTGCGGTCCTCCTATTAGAGAATAATACATCCCTAGTGACAGTCATGTAACTTGTGATGCCTTCCTGTGAGAGGAGGATGTCCCCGCAGCCTTTGATGCTTAGGAATGGTCCAGGACTTGATTTAGGCCACAGAGCATGGCATACCTCTTATCCAAGGTGAACTCTAAGAACTGTTCTATGATTCCCCTCTGCCTCTCTTTCCTTCTTTCTTAAGAATGGTATGTTTCTGATGAAGCTATTCCTTAAACTTATATCCTGGAATGAAAACCTGCAGACAACATGTAATGTAAGTAAGAAATAAATCTTTCTTGCTTTAAGCCCCGAAATTTCAATAGTATTGGTAAATGCAGAATAAACTAAAGAAGTTTAATATAGTAGTCCACTCTTATTCCAAGTTTTGCCTTTTGTTGCCTCAGTTACGCAAGATAAACAAAGAAGGGTGAGTACAGTAAAAGAAAGATATTTTGAAAGAGAGATGAAACATTCACATTACTTTTATTACAATGTATCCTCCTAAGTGTTCTACTTTATTTTTAGCTATTGTTGTTCATTTCTTACTGTGCCCAATTTATAAACCAAACTTTATCACGGTATGTGAGTTCAGGAAAAAGCATGGTCTACACAGGGTTTGATACTGCTGTTGGTCTCAGACATTCACTGGGGGTCTTGGAATGCATCCCACACGGATAAAAGGCGCAATTGCATACAAAGCAATGAGGCTGAAGATGAGAAGCCCACCCGGTAAAGATGGAAGCTCAGAGGCAGAGGAAGTGTGGCTCTCTAGTGACACTGTCAAGCTCCCATTCCAACCCTTGAACTACCTACCCCTAGAATTTGCAATATATGAGACAATCAAACGCCATTAGTACTTAAGCCTTTCCCCTTCCTCCTTCATGTCGGCCACCCTGGCAGGGGAGCCTTGCCCCTGCTTCCACGTGCTGCCTCCTCCCTTCTTACCCTAGGCCATTTCTCTTTGCCATCTCTCCCTGGACTGGTTCCTCCTCACCTGCATTTGAGTATCATCAGGCACCACCTCTTCCTGAAAGTGTACACTGACTTGTCCACAGCTACCTGATCTCAGTCTGCATTTCGTTTCCTGCATGGGTGGGAAATCATCGACAGTACCTTATATTTAACTTGTTTTAACACTTAGCATACTTTGTCCTAATTGTCTGTCTTCTTGCTTGAGCTCAGTATTACGTGTAGGTTGAAATCCGTTTTTTCATGATTATTTCATGAATGCATGTTCAGAGAAAATTAAAACTAGTCGATAGAGAGTAAGCTCTGAACTGATAGTACCTATCAAATTACCTAGAAAATGATAGGAGCTTAGTAAATGTTGATTGCAAAATGCATGGTTCCCTGAATGATGAACGGAAGGATGTATCTAGTTCTAGAACAGAGAGGTTGTAGGACAGGCGACTAATGGAAGTCGAATTGAAATGAGAGGTTGTGGTCAGATCATAGAGAGCAATGAAAGTCCTGAAAAGGTGTTTGTTCTCCCATCTTCAGGCAGTGGGATACCGATCAAAAATTTTGAGCAAGGAAAATCATGTTTCATCCCGCATCTTAGAAAACACTGATGACAATGAAGGGCAGGAACAGGGAAAGGAATGGGCTTAAGACTGTGTTTCTATCACGCCCTGTAGAATTCAGGCTGAGACATTCATTACTCAAACTAGGCTGCTAGTATGGGTTTTTAGAAAGAAGATAAGATACATTTAAGATACAGAACTGACATAGCTAAAGACATAAGCTAGTTGTGCAAAGAGAGAAGGAAAAGTTGAAGATGAGGCAGGGGTTTCTTGCCTTGCCGGTGGTGGTATTAACCAAGGCCAGACAACAGAGTCATCCTAAAGGATAATGACATCACCCACATACACACTGAGACTGAGGCTCTGCCACGCTGGGGCTGGGAGTGCGGACAGCTGTTAATTAGGAGATGGCAGTGAGTGCTCGCCTGAGGAGAAACTGGGGGAGCAGAAAGATAATCCACTCAAAGACACAAGCCTGGGCGGTGCCTGTGATTTAGGACAGCTCAAGCAGAGGCCCCAGCTGAAACATTTACAAGGAGTGGCCAGAAATGAAGAAGTAAGAGCATGTGGCTTCATGGAACCCAAGGGCAAGAGAGCTTCAGCGAGAAAAGACAGCACTTTCAATGCTTCAAAGAAAGGAAGACACTGACATTGACTTTCAGAGCTCTCTCACATATAGACTTATTTTAATATCAATCCTCAGCATTCCTAGAATCAGACAAATTGATGCTGGGATAAGAGATAAGACTGCAAAAAATAAATTAACATGAAGTTATGTTAATATAAGTTTATCTGTAAACAGAAGATCTTGATTTCTAGTGATAAATGTTTACATTAACTGACTACACAAGTTTACATAAATCACCTAATCCCTCTAGGGTCTCTGTTCATCACCTGGAAAATGAACTAAGTAGTTTAAATAATCATCTGACCAACCACATGGAGCTCTCAAAGTCTATGTACGTCCTGTCAAACTAAAGTTTTCAGTAAATGTGTCCTTATGACTTCAAAGCACAACATCTAATATGTATGACTGTCCACTCTGACTCCTTTATAACTTTATTCTGTAGAGCTGAAGATTTTTTGGTATTAGTCACTAATTTTCTTATGAAAATTCCCAACTCTTAAGCAATGGCCAAATCAAAGCTTAAGTTTGAAAACCATAATAAGACACATATGTGCTTTTAAAAATTGAGAGATGTTTATGAATGTCCTTTTAAAGCCCCATTCCTAAATCACAAAAGTGTTTTTGCAAAGAAGGGTGTGGTGTGACATTTATTCACTACATTTAGATATTATTTCTTACATACAAATAGCAGTAATGTATCCAAAAGTCCCAATTATAGCAGGTAAATATTTCCATAAAGAACATCTGGCTTTTTGGCAAGAGGTTGGATGGTTTCACTGATAGTTATTCCATTTCTCCGAGATGCTTCATGCTCTGATGGGGCAAATACATCTATTCTTAGGCTGCTGAATGCTTGTCCCTTTCACCTAGAACACAATTCTCTTGCCATGTTTTCTCTCATTCTTATTCTAGTTCTGTTCCTGGCTTCGTGGCTGTGCCAGACTTGAGAGGCAGCTTCGGACTCCCTCTCACGTGTCACACCTTCATCCATACATTTCCTTTATCTCTAAGTTTTATATTTTGCATGAATAAGTATAAAACTTTCATATATCAATTAATGGCTGTTATTTCTAATCCCTCGTACTGCTCAAGCCTTATCTATGGCTGTGGGTAGTTTACTTCTATGAATCTGGTTCTGGGCATCAAAACGGCAGAGAGACCACGTGTTGACATCCCCCTTACCCACTCTCAACAATAAACATGCCAGGTTGAGTATAAAAATATTTAAGCCAGCTGCGCCTGGTGGCTCACGCCTGTAATCCCTACACTTTGAGGCCAAGGCAGACGGATCACAAGGTCAGGAGATTGAGACCATCCTTGCCAATATGGTGAAACCCCGTCTCCACTAACAATACAAAAACTGGCCAGGAGTGGTGGCGTGTGCCTGCAGTCCCAGCTGCTCATGAGGGTGAGGCAGGAAAATCATTTGAACCCAGGAGGTGGAGTTTGCAGTAAGCAGAGATCATTCCACTGCACTCCAGCCTGGGCAACAGAGTGAGACTCCGTCTCAAAAAAAAAAAAAAAAAAAAAATTTTTTTTTTTTTTTTTTTTTGAGACAGGGTTTCACTCTTGTTACCCAGGCTGGAATGCAATGGCGCGATCTCAGCTCACCGCAACCTCCGCCTCCTGGGTTCAGGCAGTTCTCCTGCCTCAGCCTCCTGAGTAGGTGGGATTACAGGCAAGCGCCACCATGCCCAGCTGATTTTTTGTATTTTTTAGTAAAGACGGGGTTTCACCATGTTGACTAGGATGGTCTCGATCTCTTGACCTCGTGATCCACCCGCCTCAGCCTCCCAAAGTGCTGGGATTACAGGCTTGAGCCACCGCGCCCGGCCAAAAAGTCTTTAAGCTAATCTCTGTAGCTGGGCATATCTGGGCTTGATGCAGGCTGAAAGTTGGGTCCAGGGTTTCTGCTCCATGTGTCTCCTGGTTCTGGGACACAGGCTGAAGGAGGTAGCACCAGTAGGGACCTGTGGTTCTCTGACGAGCTTGAGACGCTCAGCCCAGCAATGCAAGTGGAGGTAACGTCTCTGCTTGGACATGGCCAATGCCAGCCCATCCATGTTCCACTGAATGGGGAGGAATCAATATTTGTTAACAATAATACATTCTGTCACACTATTTACATATAATGGGAGTGGAGGAAACAAAACTGTTATCATATGTAGATGATATCATCAGTTTCGTGGAAAAGCCAAAAGAACGTAAGTAAATACTAGCCAGATTCCTGGCTCTGAGATTGCTATACAAAAATCAATTACATTTCTGTACAACAGAAACAGTAAAATTTTAAGATAACCACCATCTTCATTAACAGCAAAAACAACAAAAATGCACCAGGGTGTGGGAGTGATCATTCAAATACATTAAACTGGGCATGACTCAATACGGACCAACATAATGGACAGCATCTTAGCACCAGAAAAGGCCCTGCATGATGGCCGTTATCCCTTTGGCTGCTGGATCATTGGATGCCACAAGGGAGCCTCAAGGAGGTGGTTTTGCGGGACACTCAGTGGCTCTGTGTGGTGGTTACCAGCAGATTTTTAACTTAAAATCATCATAGATATGTTTCTAACAAAATCTAAAATTAGTTTCCTTTGCTAGAAAAATACACATTGAAGACTGTTTAAAATGTACAAGTGACCACTGAAAATAAAAATGTGAAACTTCCAAACATTTAAGAAAATTTTATATCCCCAAAACCCATGGAGAAGACTGATTTTGTCAATGTTTCTTCTAGAAAACTCTCATCCTGATGTTTACATTGTCCTAAAAGCAAACAGGTCAGGAAGGAATTTCCATCTCTTGCTTTCTCTGATTAGAAGAGAAAGAAAAAGTATTTCCCCAGTCCCTTCCTTCAGCAAGCTGTGCCCTTCCAAAATCTGAGGCAGTTTTCTGTTGAACTGACAATGTGTTTGACTTTTGAAAAGCCTCTCTGCCCTATATATTCTAACTCCGTTTTGGTAAGATCAGTCTTATATTTCCACCTTGACCAATGAATGCATGGAAAAGTTTTGGGGGGCGGTCCTTCAGGGGAAGATAAAGCAATACCCCTTATTAATATGAGCAAGGAGTCTTGTTGCCTGGTTGTGACTGGTGGCCATCTTGAAGCCGTGAGGGAAGCTAGCCAGTGAAAAATGTGGTGCGTGAATGAACGTGGCTCAGAGCTGAACATGTCATAGGAGCACTCACCACGGGCAGACAGGAGGAGTCACAGGGTTTCTTATGCTGCTGTGGGTTGCTGAGGAAAATCCTCCAAGTCAGCCTGTACTAGTGGCAGGACTGGGTGAATGTCCAGCCATGGTAGGCGGAGAGAAACTGAGCTACCAGGATAGAGCAATCATAGCTTACGCCTTGGTGCTGGGCATGCCACCGTCCCTGTAACATTTCATTTCTGCTAACAAAGAATGAAGACCGGCTGGGGAGTGGATGAACAGTCTCTGCCCTCTCTATTGGAACCCTGACCTCAGGAGACTGAGCCAGGCCCAGCACTCTTAGGGCTACTCTCATCCTTCCCGGCATCACAGTGAGCACCTCTAACCATCTCTCTCTGGGTGTCCAAGGATGCCTATACTCAAGTAAACAAAAAGCTTAGTAGAAATGAAAACACAAATGAGAGTTGGCTGAACCTGAGTTATGTAGTAATTCTTAGCTAGCAGCACTTCAGGGCCATGCTGCCCAGAAGCTCAGCATCCTCCAGGCCATGCACCTCCTTCCCCATCAGGTGGCCATCTGGAACGCCTGGCCTGCAGCGTCCCTTCCAGTGCCTGGCAAATATGAAGGCTGAGAATCACAATGGCATAAACCCTGGAGCTCATCCAGAAATGCCTCATCTGCGACATACTCGGTAAAGAGCAGTGAAGCATTTGGTCAGAAACATGGAGACACCGGTGACTTTGGCCTACACAATGGCCAGTGCCTGCAGTCTGTCCCATCGATGGGACTCTCATGCCTCCGTTGTTTGCCATTCCTGAGCCATCTCACCAGCAGACCCTAAGAACAGTTCACAGAGTGTTTCTCTCACTGGCAGCATTAAACTTACCATGAACGTCTCCAGATTCTGACAGCAAGCTTCCTGTTTCATGGTGGCCACATCATTGCAGAAGTTAGGCCCTTGTTAGAAGCAATGAGTGTATAATATGGATTGCTGAAAACAGCCTTGAGGGAAAACTGCACAAAATTAAATGAAAAAGAAAAGTATGAAATAAAAGTGATTAAAAAAAGCAAAAGGAACTCTCAACAGCTGATCGACACTTGGACATTTTCTGGTGAAGTTACTTATCTTCAAAAGAAAGGGAAGAATCCTATGATGATTCAGGCAGGAGTTGGCTTCATACAAGGGAGAAGATGCAGGTTGACTCTGCCTTTTCCCTATCTACAGTTAGTGCCAGAAGACAATGAGGAGAAAGCTGTGCAGTGATGCAGCGGGACGCAGGCACAGAGTCCACTGAGTGTCAGCCCAAACCTACGGTCCCATCTAACTACAGCTACGGGAGTGAAGGCAAGGGCTGCAAGGCCTTGACTTAGAAAAATAATCATGTCACTATCAAAGATCTGAAGCTGAAAATAAGATAGGTGAAGGTATAGAGTTGACCTAATTTCTCCATATTTTAACCTGATTCCCCGTTATTAATAAACAGATCTAAAAGAAAAAGAAAAAGAGAGAGAGAAGGAAGGAAGGGAGGGAGGGAGGGAGGGAGAGAGGAAGGAAGGAAGGAAGGAAGGAAGGAAGGA
>NW_016107938.1:23382-37387 GCF_001604975.1 Cebus imitator
GGGGAGGGGAGGGGAGGGGAGGGGAGGGAGGGAGGGAGGGAGAGAGGGAGGGAGGGAGGGAGGGAGGAGAAAAAGGAAGTTGGTCCACATCTACAGGCATGGAAGGACAACAATAAGAGATAGGTTATAGATAGATGATAGACAGGTAGATAGATAACATATGATACATAGATACATACATAGATAATAGAAGATGGATGGATAGATGATGGATAAATAGGAGATGAATGGATAGATGACAGATAGATGGATACATAGATAATGGCTAGATAGTTGGTTACATACAAAATTGTAAGTGAAAAAGCAAAGTGCAGGGCCATAGGCACAGCATGATGTCATTTTTGTAAAAACAAAATTAGACTTTGATATGCACAGAAATGACTCTGGAACAATATACAACGAATGGTTTCAAACTGCTAACAGTTGCTACCTCTAGAAACTGGAATTAGATCAGTGTACAAAACATGTCCACATTTAACTTTATATGCGTATACCTTCATGTGTATTTGAACATTTTCAGCCTAAAGTTCCAAAAGTTAAGTATCCTCCCGTAATACCAAATGATGATACCGGTCCACGTAAGGCTTGTAAGGCTTGTTTCTCATCTGATAGATGTGTGGACCCATGATTACCTTCTATGTTCATTTGTCATCCCATTCACCTTTCCCTATGGGCAGCCCTTCTAACGTGTTTAAAATACATCCATCCTCATGCTGTGTTTTTAATTTATGTAAACGGTACTGTGTTACACACTCTGTTCTTGCCTTTCAAACTCAGCACTGTGCCTTCCTGCGGTCCACACTGCAATGCCTGTGGCTTGTATATTGCCTCTGACAGCCCTTGCACTCCCTGCACATGACCCAGGAACAGACGTCTGAGTCCCCGCTCCCTACCTCCTCAAACAGTGTCACACAAAAAAAGCCTCACACCTGTTTCGCATGGAGCTAGGTGTGATTGCTTTGGTATAGAACCCCAGGAGCAGAACTGCTGTGTACATCAGTGCATGCATATTTCATTTAACGAGGCACTGGTTGACATTTCACATTTACAATAAAATACTAAAAGAGTGTTCATGTTTTTAAATTAAAGAAAACACTTTAAATTTCTGAAAAAAGAAAAAAAGATTTGATTTATGGAAACTTGAAAAAAATTAAGCTATCACTCATTTTTTATCACAAAACACTCATGCCATGTACTACAAAAATGAAAATGTTCTCTAGTGAATCATGATTTTAGAAAGAGAACATATTTCTCTCTCTTACAGCTGCATGTTTCCTGGTAGGGAAGGTAGTGAGAATTTGAATTCAGGTTACACCCAGTGCGGCCCAGGAGACTTCAGTTTTGGCACCCGTGGCGTTACCTGAGGACGTCAACTGGGCCTAGAGAATGAGACATTTATCCAGGTCGCATGCAATGACAAAGAGTGCTGAATTAGAACATATTTGGCATCAGTATATGCACAATTGTCTTAAGTTGTTTTACAGTGTAAAAGCTCAAATACCGAACAGGTTGGTTCAAAACTGGACATCTGGCAGCTCCAGAAAGTTCAATTTTCTTCCTTAGAAAAAAATCACATCTGGGCTTGGTGGCTCATGCCTGTAATCCCAGCAATTTTGGAGGCCAAGGCGGGCGGCTTGTCTGAGCTCAGGAGTTCGAGACCAGCCTGGGCAACATGGTGAAACCCTGTTTCCACTAAAACACAAAAAAATTAGCAGGGCGTAGCGGTGAGCGCCTGTAGTCCCAGCTACTCAGGAGACTGAGGCAGGAGAATTGCTTGAACCCAGGAGGCAGAAGTTGCAGTGAGCCTAGATCACGCCACTGCACTCCAGCCTGGGTGACAGAGCGAGACTCGGTCTCCAAAAAAAAGAAAAAGAAAAAGAAAAAGAAAAAAAATCACATCTACAAGTATTGTATGTGCAACAACTCCCAGGTTACATTAGGGCAAGTTGTGGCACATAGAATTGAAAAATAAAGTAGAAAACAGATAACACTGCCCTGGCTGAATGCCACTGTGAGGGGAACACTGTGAATGATTAAACAGTGTTGAAAACCACAATTGTTTTGCAATTTGTAGTATAAACATACTATATAACATCCTGTGAGGAAAAAATGGTTTCTGTAGCTCTGTTTCATGAACTTATTCATAATTAAACTATTTCTGCTTCCGAATGGTTCTCCTAATCCTGGCTTCCAAATGTCAGTGTATCTTTCTTTCTGTTCTCTCTGAGCACAGATTCTGCCTCTGCCAACGAGAACAATTAAATGTCTGGTGGTGGGAAGATGAAACTCCAGTGCCCAGATCCTCAGGCTGATGCCGAAAGAGATCAGCTTACTTACCCTAATGCCTTAGTGACGTCGTTTTTCCTGAATCCCCTTTTCAACTTTAGGCTCCATGGGTGGAGCTTCTTTGTCTGCTTCAGGCTCCAGACAAGCACGTTCCCCTAACTCCCACTCCATGGGCATGATGGGAGGTAGAATGTGTATGCGTCTGCTCACATTGATATGCATGTGTACAGGCTATGTTTTCTTTCATTCATTCATTCCTTCATTCATCGATTCATTCCTCCAATAGGCTCCACTCCCTTCACAAAATCTGGAAGGCAGAACAAGAAGAAGAAAGGATGCCACCAGCATCACCACTCGGACTGTTTCACATCGAAGATGAGCTTTACACAAATGCCTAGCCAACAAATCAGACACAAATGCAGTTTGCTTTCTGTTTTCTTTTTTTGCCATCTCTGCATCATGACAGAATTCCAAGTCTCTTTTCTGTACAAACAAGTAAGAATCAGAGCTTAGAACTGAAATCTAAGCAATATTGTTGATTCTTAACCCATACAGCATCATAAGCTTTTAACGGAGCCTTTGGTTACTTGTTCCTGACAAAGGTGTCCTGGAATCCCAGACAGCAAGTGCCTAATGCAGGTATGCTTACAGCCCTAAAGTAAGAGGATGTGTTCAACATGTCATCCTGTTGGCCTTATTATTAAAGGAAGCAGCAGCCTCCTGTGGCTCTGTTCTTTGTACTAAATTGCCTCTTCTGTATGGCTCCGAAGATGATGCCTCCTGATCTATGACACCAGACTTCCCACCTCCAGAGACACTGCTCTGCATGAGCCCACAAATATGGGTGCTTTGTTTCTAGACAAGACAGATGAGCAGTTTGTACCTAGATGGGGAACAAGTGCTGGGTGGTGCCCTTCCCCTGCAGCCTAAGGTGACGCAGTCTGGCTCTGAGACGTGAGCCACTCGGTAAGGGAGTTAAGTGGCCTGAGCTTTGGGTGGTGTCCTTGGACAACTAGAGAGTCACCCCTGTGTTGTCAGAGACATCCACCCATGATGATAACATGAAATCAGTTCACCACTCAAAAGCAGTGTGGTAGCCATTCGTGCCTGGGAAAATAAGACCATATCCTCTATGCAGAATAAGTATGATAAAAGCACTTATCTTATTAGGTGGGAAGGTGACCAAGTAGCCTTAAATTACTTCACCAGTTCCAGGATTCTACCTACAAACAGAGGATGCCCCACACATTCAAGGAGCTGAAATGTTTAACATCAAAGACATAAGCCTCAGTAGAGACGGGCAGACATGGCTGCTGCTATCAGGATCTATGAATTAAAGAAAAGCAAACCAACACATAGGTAAACACGTGAGCAAGGAAGACTGTTTCCCCCTGGCTCTTGCAAGTTTTCTACTTTGATACTTTTGGGAGTTTTCAACACTCTTTTTGCATTTTTGGATGCCCATGGTAAGCAATAAGACAGTGGAAAGAAAGGATCAATGCTTTCATGGAGCTGAGTTAAAAACTAGCAAAGTAAAAAATGTCAAGATGAATTTCACCTACCAGCATGCTGTGAGGTCTAGATAGTATTGCGGGATTGTACAAGATTTGGGAGAACCAGACAGATGACTTTTTGTTTTGATGTCTTTAAACTGTTTATCTTGAAGAGGAAAAGAAAACAAATGTCTTAGTATGTTACAATTTTTGGCTGTATAAAGATCCAGTGAAATCTGGATCCAGAGAGAATTCAAGAGTGAACAACAACAAAAAAATCTTTCTTCATAAAGAGAGAGGTAAAAGAGTAGAAAGTTAATCAATTTGGAATTTTTCTCTCTCTGATTCCAAACACATTTCTCTAAAAATGTTCCTATGTCTGAAAAAATACGTATCACCACTTTTCTAAATTTAAAAATGCTGGCTTCAAAAGTAAAGAGACATAGTTAGGCTATGTATTTATTAAATATATATGAATCTGACTGCTTGCTGGATCATTTATTACATATAAAATTCCAATTTGGGAAATTCTTATAATTTTAATTAGGTCTTTTTAATAAAAAATTAATTTTGTTAAAACCTTAAAATATATGTAATGTTTTATTCAGGCTTCCAAATCCAAGTAATTTAGCAAAAGGTTCAAACATCTGCTTCCAAAGCAAGCTTAGCAAACGTTAGACAATAAAATTGTTTCTCCATCCTCACTGAAATAATATGTAAATGTAGAGAGTTGATGGAAATGAACTGGAAGGTTCCTGTGTTTCCATTGAGTTACAAATAAGCCTGAGAAGAGTCAATGGATTTGTAGAGCTAAAACATTGCCTTAGGGAGAAAGCTCAGACCCGCATTTTACAACAGGAAAAATGTCTGGAGAGCAGCAGTCCCCTGGCGGGTCGGGCTTGGAGCCTGGAGCTCCACACCTTCTGAGACACCTTCCCCTCTCCAAGGAGCTTCTCCTGACTGACTGCTCTCCCTTCCAGAGCTCCCAGTAAACGATCTGGGATAAATTAATCTATCTTTATTTGAAGTGAAATCATTAACAGCAACGTAAATCATTAATACGTATTGTAATTTATTATCTCCTAACCCATCAACACTCAGGAGCAGACAAATCTGGAGATTTCCACATATAGATTTCTAAAGTGCCATATGTGTGAAGCCATTATTGAAGCAGTTCTAGTGAGACATTGCTTTATAACATGCAATTCACTCAAAGTATACAATTCAGTGGCTTTTAGTATATTCACAGAGTTGTGCATCCATCACCACAATAAATTTTGGGAATATTTATTACCCAAAAGAACCCCTAACCCCCCAGCCATCATGTCCATTCACAGAGTTGGGCGTCTGTCACCACAATCAATTTCAGAATATTTATTACCCAAAAGAACCCCTAACCACCCCCAGCCATCACGTCCATTGAAACCTCCTTTCCACCACAGCCCCCAGCCCTGGCCACTACACCCATCCCCATCCACTTCCGTATTCATGACATTTTTGTATGGATGGGATCATACAATATATGATCTTTTGTAACTGATTCAAGTCATTTTTTAAAGACGTAAAAAAAAAAATCCATTTTCAGAAGCATTTATTCAACTCTCTATTCTTTTTTATTTTTCAGCGACCTGAGTGACTTTTCAGTGAGTTCAAACTTTATGTTTCCCCGTTTTGAAGATGCAGATGTAATGTCGTCCTCAGGAGCCGATAGACATTTGGCTGTACTGGAAGGCGCTCTCCCTGAAAAGAAATTAACTGTTCCACAGCCATTGTGTATTCTTTTGTGACCCCTGCTGGCAGGATGGAATACTGTGCTTTCAAAGTTCCTTGAAACTATTTCCTATCTTAAATTTTAAAATAATGAACAGAGCACATGACTATTAATGGGTATAAAATGTCATTAAAGTTGGTTGCTCTATGTATCCTGCTCTTTTCCTAGAAATTATAAAGCTTCGGGCTGCTCCTAAAGCTGTTACTAACACCCTGTCCAAAGTGCTGCTTACTGGACAGTTTCCATTTTTCACAAGGAAAATGCTTACTCTGATAGCATTTCATTTCCATCCTAACAAAACCATAAAATCTGAAAGCTGCTTTATTACTGTTTAAAAGAATAAAATACACAAGAGATAAAGATTTTATTAAAACAATGTGTGAAGACTACGAATAATAATGGAAAAAAAGAAATATAAAAATACAAAACATGTATAAATAATAATAAAGTCCCTCTGAGCCTTAGAGGCTTGCGAAAATTATTTTTAGTACAATTATTTAACATCTCTATTGCTCTTTCAGTATTTCTCAATTTTAAAGTTGTTTTAAAATTGAAACTTAGATATTTACTAAATATTTTTCCTAATCTTAAATTTCCTTTTTTAAATTTAAATAGAGGAGACAGAAAAAGAAAATAAATTCACAGTTTTTTATGCTTTTCATAATACAATAGATTAGTGCCTCCACTTTTATAAACATTAAAATTATTTCTGCTTTGTTAATAAAACTCCATAATCCTAGAATAGTGCTTTAAAAATCTATGCTTAAAATTCTCAGTAGAGGTTTAACTATTTTTTAAAACCACTGTCCCTAGAAATGGTTTTTATCCTGCAGAAAGTTTGAGAAATCTTCAGAAGTGAATGTTTGATTTAACACACATTGCTCTCAATTTCTTTCCTGGTTTGGAAAAAAAAAAGAAAGAATACATAACATTTAGAGCAGATAAATAAGTTTGTTTTATTAGCCCTTCAGTTATTTTACAATTATTTTCATGTCCTGGGTAAGCTTACAGAGTACCTTGTGCTATTTTATGGAGATTTTAAAACATATTCATGTACCACCTAAGGCAAAAAAAGTTTTTAATCAGTTTATGTATAAATAAATAAACTTTTTGAGTTAAAGTTTTCAAATTGGGTTACTGTACCATTTTCATGTTTTTAACAAAATGTTAAAGCAGAAATGTATAGATAAGATATGGATAATCAATCATTGCTTTGGGAAATGCAGAGCTCACAAGTTTACGTATGTATGTGGGTGTAAACACAGGCAACACACAATAAGGAAAGGTACTTTTCTTTGGAACTGCCCGTCAGTAAGGTTTGGGCTTTGAAGGCTGACAAACGATAACCAGGATCAGAAAGCACATCTCAGAACTTTGAACCTAGGGATCTGATCCGCTGTTAGAAGCGAGAAGGAAGGGATGGGGTCGTCTTTATCCAGCATTGGAGAAGACAGCCCATAGTTTTCAGGATTATTAGCAGAACTCATGTGATCAATGGAAAACTGAAATGAAGGAGGAGACACAGTGATTATTTCTCCATTAGTTTCCCTCATTTTTTGTATTTTTTTAAATATTCATTTCTCTTTGTGACAGTGGATCCTACTTTCACCTTGTCAAAAAGTCAAAGAGAAACATAAAACATAGGCAAAAGGTTTCGTAAGCATTTTATTTACCTTACTTGTTTTTTACAATTTGTAACCCGCTAGCTCAACCCACTTTTCCTTTCCAAAGAAAAGGAATACAAAATTGGACAATGATTTACTCTCTTGGCCTGGTAAGGAGAAATGATGGTTTCTAGTTGTAAGGGGCTAATGAGAATGGAAGACCTTGTCTTAACGGAGCTCTACCTTTTCTCAGAAAGTAGCCAATTATCGTTTACGGCCCCAGCACTCTTTGATACTAATCAGTTAATTCAGTCTCCTGGCCCTCAGATATATTGGTGTTTACTCTATTAAGCAGTGCACATTTCAATACGGTGAAACACATGTTTGGCTGAAATCGAATCCTTCTGCTCATCAGCTCCCCTATGCAGAGATTAGGAAGACAAGACAAAAGACTGCTGGCAACAAACACAGCCAAATTAAGAGCAGTTTCCCAGCGCATTTCCTTAAAGCAATGGAAAGGTTAGAAATCCGTAGGGGAGAGTCTTTTGGTGAAGCAAGTTTAAAAGCGACAGGCTCAGGGGGAACATCTGGCAGCATGTGCCCCCCTTCAAACCCCCACCCTCCTGTGGCTGGCCAGCCGTGTGCTCCAGCGATAGCCCCAATATAATTTCATTGCAGCAGGAAATCTGGAGCCACATCCTGACACTGACAAGGTAATGAGGCACAGCCAGATGCTACGAGAGTCTCTTGTATCTGCACTGGGGTTTTATGGTTGCAGCTTCCATTTATTTATCAGTCTGGATTTGTTATCTGTTTCTATGGCTTGGACAGGAATCCATCACTAGGAGCATTGAAACAGGGATGCTGAAACAGATGGCAATCTAAACATGTCTCCACTCTGGGGGGCTGTGTTCCCAGGGGTAACTGGGAAGATTTCTAACGTGGTCATGATTAAATTTCCTATTTTATACAACAGACATTTCTGCGTTTAGTACTGAGCTGATGAAATATGTGAATGTGATATTTCATGAAAACCCTCTAAGAATATTAAAATTTATCTTATATGCACATGGATTTAAAAGCCTTGTATGCCATTACTATCACATATATTAAGAAATCTATTTTTTCTACCAAATGCAAAGTTCAAACTTCAAAGTTTCATTATCTTACTCGTTCCTCTCTAGAGCACCAAAGAATTAGAGACAGACAGTACTTCAGGCAATAGGTCCAATGCGGGCTCAGAGACTTCTCCTCCCGGCTCTCCCCTTAATAGATAAATAACATGTGAAGGAAAGGATCTTTGAAAAAGAACACTCCTTGAGGCTGGTGCAGAGGCTTCCATGAAGATGTCATCCTCAGGCAGACTTAATCATCATCTTCTAAAATCGGATCTGCCCCAAGAGACTCGCGGGACTTGCATGATCATCTCAGCACCGCCCCCAGCCCCTCCCCGCCCCCGATTCTACACAGTTTGCCAAGGAAAGGAAAGGTTATCATACGGGAACACAAAGTCACCATCCCAAAAACCATTTGTCAACTGCCTGCATTTAGTGAACATCTAATCAAATCTGCTACTAATCTGCGAAAAAGTCAAATTATTGTGGCATATAAACCCAGAATCTTCTTACATTCTGTTTACACATTCCAGGTCATGAATGCACCTCGCAAACTTATGCTAAGTGCCTCCCACGCATATGATAAATAATCCTCTAACTATATGTATTGATATGCATATATATGCAAAAACTGATGTAATTCATTCATTTCAGCTTTGTTAAAAGTAACAAAATAATTTATAAATACCTTTTTAAAAGAAAATAAGCAGCATATGACCAGATATAAGGGTCCTGACATACTCTAAACTGTGGGGGGAAACACTGAATAAACTCTTTCTATTAAATAATCTAAATACATGAACAAAGAATGGAATATGAGTAATGGGCAAAATATTTAAGTAAATGTTACCCATAAAAAGCTTTCAAACTTCATATTAACTCCTAGATTCTATGATCTACAAATGCTTCATTATTCAGTGGTAAAACTTAAAAATGAAATACAAAAAAACTAAGGTGAGAAAGAAATTGGATCAGTTGCCATTAATGCCATTTTAAAAGCTGAGATGAAATTGAATGTCAAAGAGCTACCATTTATTATACACGTGTTGGCGCTCGTTAAAGCCCGTGTGGATTACTAAAGTGCCCCACGGGGATGCTCGAATCTGGATGTGGTGGTCAGAAAATAAAACCCCTGTTCCAGCCGTTGACCATCCTGTGGCATGCCTACCCGTCTGTCATGAAATTCCTGGAGCGAATCTGGCATTTGCGTTTTTATTCACAGCGTTGCTTTGGTTTACATTAGTTCTTTGTTTGCATCTCACAGTCTGCTTATTCTTCTATTTCTCCCCCGAAGAAGAGGTGAGACATTTTCGAGAGAAGAGCGTGAGGTCAGGCATTTCTGCTCGGTTGGCTTGGGTCTGGTCTGCTGCGGTGCTGGCTTGGGGCTGGGAGCATTTGGAAAGAAGCAGGATAGAGAAGTCCCACAGCTTCTCAGCTTCTCCTGTTCTTCCCTGGCTTCATGGTGAGCCTCCTTTATTTGGTAAGAAGTGAAATTTCAGGCAGAACTTCAGGCACATATTAAAATGTAAGTACTAAAACAAATCCCAAAGCCAAATATAAATATGTTTTGGATCATAATGATTTTGGATTGTTACTGTGATTTCTTTTTTTGTCTTGGTTAAGAAATAAAGAGATAATGTGCCACAATGGATGAAAAGAGACAGATTTTGTAAGAACTTATTTTTCTTTCCAAGAAATAAAATACTGTAAGTGGGCACATTGCTCATGAATGCTACAATTCCTTTCTGAAATGAAAACAAATTACTGTCTCCTCATTGTACCATTATTAAGCCTCTGTCAAGAGTTGTCAGAATGTGTCTTATTTCCAAAGCCTGCTGGCGAAATCCATACTATTTCAAATGCTATGGTATTTCTGGTGGTTCTGAGTGAGGCTGTGATCATTTCCATGGTAACCCTCAGCCTTTCTGTTACCACCAATTTGCTGAGAGAAACTGAAATGAGCTGAAACTTCCATGTCAGCCCTCAGTGAAAGCAAATCAGTGCACCCGCCCGAACCAGAGAATGCAAAGCACAACAAGGGCGGGAAGAGCTGCACCACCATATTTTTGGCAATCATGTAATTCTCAAGGAAATAGTGCAAAACCCGAAGGAAAAGCAGGTCTCATCAGTAGGTCCAATTCTATGGAAGACCTTGAGCAGGAAATGGAGTCGGGGACGATAGTACAATCTTGTGAAGAATTAGACGAAGACTTTCTGGATGGGGGATTGATAGCCCACCTAAGGCTTTTTGCCACACACATAATCTATATCTTTTTATGCCAACTTTGTATTTCTCTATGCATAGTAGCAACAGCTACCAGGTCTTGGCAGGCAATTTAGACCAGCCTCTTCACTAGACATTTTTCATGTGATAACTCTAATTTTTACAATAATCAAGATGTCGCTGTCTCATTTTACAGATGAAAAAGTCGCCTTCTCAATTGCACATGATCGTGCCAGTTCTGGCCTACCCCAGTCTGTCTACTGAAGCAACGTTGCATCGTCCAGTAGTGAAATTATAAACAGTAGCCCAGATCGCTAGCATAAAGTATTTTCAAATCCATAGCACACAAACCCAAATCAGAGGGTATAGCATACCCATGACTGCAAAACCTGTTGTGGGTGAGCAGGAGTCTGTTTTTGTTTTTGTTTTTAGACGGGCACTCGCTCTGTCACTCAGGCTGGAGTGCAGTGGCACAATCTCGGCTCACTGCAACCTCCGCCTCTCAGGTTTAAGCAATCCTCCTGCCTCAGCCTCCTGAGTAGCTGGGATTACAGGCGTGCACCACCACACTCAGCTAATTTTTGTATTTTTAGTAGAGACAGGGTTTCACCATGATGGTCAGGCTGATCTTGAACTCCTGACTTTGTCATCCGCCCACCTTGGCCTCCCAAAGTGCTGGGATTACAGGCATGAGCCACCACGCCCAGCCAGGAGTTGTTTTTAATGTTGAAGGAATGCTCCCCTTCGACTGTTGTCTGTCAAATACTTGTACCACGTGTTGAGAAGATGAAGTGAGACAATGCATGTGTCCTTCTGACATCATGAGGACCCAGAAGAGCCACAATCTGGACTGTGAGGGCCTCGTTTAAGGCTACGTTAATGGTAAGAAAGCCAATGAAAAATGCATGAAGACACACGTAGCATTCTCTTAGAAGACCTGCATGAGAAGCCTCCTCCGTGGGCATAGGGACATTCTAGAATGAGGGAGCAGCACAAACTGTTTTTCTATCATTGAGTATTCAGCCAATTTCCACACAAATAACTCTTTTTCAGCCCCAAGAGCATTTTGCAAGCCGTCCATGACATCCAGAAAAGTTTTCTCTGTTAACTATTTAATCACCTAATACTTGCTTGGAAAAAGATGTTTCATGTCCAAGAACTACTTTCTGCTGTTTTAAGAAACTTCTCCTTTTAGAACTCAGGTTCTATTAGACAGCAGGCAGAATAAAGCATTTTTTCAGTTTCCATCTTAGGATGGTTATAAAGAGCATGGTCTTGAAACTTCCTGAATATTCAAATCACCGGCTCTGGTTCCAACTGACTGAAAAGCAGCTGAATTAATGAGGAGACAGTAGAAAATGGGGCAGATGGAATCAGGCCTTGCACACTCAGGCCTTAGCTGTGTGTCCCGAAAACATTTTCTTCCACTCTCTCACCCTTAGTTTCCTCATCTGTAAAATGAAGGTGGCTCGCTACATGATCCCAAGACTTGAACTTCCAAATCCTATGATTTCCAATGAACAGCAACCCAGGCCCAACTTTGACACCTTTGTGGGGCTTCCAGCAGCACCGGAAGAAACCCTAAGTAGAAGGAGTAAGTGGCAAAATGGTCTAGATCCAAATGCTCAGATCAGACGCGAGGCATCTCTGCGTTTCAGCTGCTCCCAGGCCTCACTCATCCACTTGCGGATTTTCTTCCATTAGTCTGCAAAGTTAAAGTGGACAGGACAGGAGTGACAGTTTTTAACATAACCGTCGGTCTGCAGCACCTTCCATGAACATTTGAAAGCTACAAATGCATCAGGGGCTCTCCCCCTCTGACCTTTTCCCTCTCCAATTAAAATAGGTTAGCAGGGAAAAAATATGAAAAAGACTTTGACTTTACCAATAACTCTGTATCTATTTTATGTAAAGAATGATCTGGGCCAGGCGCAGTGGCTCATGCCTATAATCCCAGCACTTTGGAAGGCTGAGGTGGGCAAATCACCTAAGGTTGGGAGTTTGAGACCAGCCTGAGCAACATGGAGAAGCCCCATCTTTACTAAAAATACAAAATTAGCCGGGCATGGCGGCGCATGCCTGTAATCCCAGCTACTTGGGAGGCTGAGACAGGAGAAGCACTTGAACCCGGGAGGCAGAGGTTGCAGTGAGCCGAGGTCACCCCACTACACTCCAGCCTGGGCAACAAGACTGAAACTCTGTCTCAAAAAAAAAATGATCTGAAGAAAACATTTTAACACGTTCACGTTCGTTAATCTTGAAAGGTGAGCACTTGGGTTTTTGGGTTTTATTATTTTCAGTATTTGTATTCTTTACATTTTTTTCCAATACAAAAGGCAGCAATATACATATAGACAGGGTCTCCCTCTGTCACCTAGGCGCAATCTCAGCTCACTGCAACCTCCGCCTCCCAGTCTCAAGCAATCCTCCTACTTCAGCTTCCCAAGTAGCAGAGACCACTGCGAGAGCAAATAACATCGTCATATCCAGCAAATACTGGGAACTAAAAAGTCATGTTATAAAATAACTTTGACTCTTTCCATGTGAAACATGAAAGGCAAATATAGCAGTAGAAACTTTTACACACACGCAGCAAAATAAAATTTTGAATGAACGAATTCCTGGACAGGATATGTAAAGCAAAAAAACAAATTATTTACAAAAAACAGAAAAAGAAAACAACAATTTTGAAGGAAGTATAATGTCATGCTTCTGTATGATGAAAGCAAATCCAACCCTAAAATTAATACAAATGGGAAAAGGGAATAAAAAATTCCAATAGAAAGTGGTATTTTTAATTACAATCATGGCTATGTAAGCAAAGAATCAATGTGTTTTTTAAAGTTATCATGAAAGTTTCTATCTTGATGCTGAAAGAATGGAAAACAGTCCTCTTCAAAAGCAGGGGACCCACCCTCCTGGAAATCCGCTCTTTCTGCAAGACTCCAGATGACTCCCTTTCATCATCACGGGCTTCTCTTGATTGGATCCTGAGCCATCATTACCTTCACACAATAAATCTTTCTCCATGGAGTTGGGACGTTGCTAATTCCACATGTTGAAGGGATTTCACCACTACCTCTCGACCTTCGGCATTTTATGACGTCTTAAACACTCACCCACATGCCGAACATAGACGGCACTTCTTTTTCCCTGTCCAGGGTACCCCACAAGCCCAGGCTTGCACCCACCTGTTCCACTCCTTCTTCCTGAATCCCTTAAATCGCATTTGGAGAGCCACATCTGAAGCTTACAACTGGCTTCGGCCTGTTCTGAATTACTGCGTATCCGTCACACACTTGGCACAGACTAGCGGGGCTGAGATCTTACAAAACCCAACAGGTTGTCTGGGCCTCTTTTTGTCTATTGAATATTTCACTCCATCCTCATTCTCCCCCCACTTCACATGTACATGAGCATGCGTTTCATTTGAGGTTCTTTTTTGGTACAGTATTTCTTCTCATAATTAGTAATGATAGCCTTTCACAAAGTCAGCACAACACACTAACACA
>NW_016107938.1:37717-52046 GCF_001604975.1 Cebus imitator
CTGCGGCGTGCGTCCTCCAGCACGACAGGCCGACGCGCCTCTGCGGCGTGCGTCCTCCAGCACGACAGGCCGACGCGCCTCTGCGGTGTGCGTCCTCGTGCCCCACAGTTTTTAACTGCACGGACTGGGGTCTGTTGGAATTCACTTCTTTTATTTTCTTCCTTTTAGGGTGTAAATAAGTAGCAAAAGAACTTTGGCCATGTTTCCTATGAAAGTGAAAAACGCAAATGGTAACATCAAATTTTTTTGTTGTTAAAGTTAATAATTGTAGCTTACTATGTACCCGGGATATTTTGTGCTCAGTGTAACTCAATTCTCCTTACTAATCTATGGCAACAAAAGAGTGGCTCCATCTGTAAATTGCTACCAATTGTTTCCAATACGTTTTCATTTCAACAGTTACTAAATTCTCCAAGTTTCACTTATCTCTTATTCACATGTGTAGAATGTTGTGGTTGTGGCCACTGTGAAGATTTTTGTGTCTTGTTTGATTACAGCTCCCAGCATTTTGCTTCTCTTTTTATTTCTAGAATCTTTATTATGTATTCAGGTGGCAGAGGACACAATTCCAAAGCAGCCTGGTTGCTGATTTCCTTTACTGGATCATTAACAGCAGGCTAACACTGCCTAATATAATAGCAGTGTCTCCATTGAGTTTGAGCCATTTAACAATAAACTTAAAACTAAAATATAATGTTCCACCCAACTATCAGCAAGTGGTGAGGCCCCATCTTTGTTAAATTGTGTGTGATACTTCACTCCACCGCTAGAAGGCAGCAGCATGGCTGCACCTATAATCTGCTCTTGCCAATGGTAGACTTAAGGACCTGCCTTACTTTTTTTACTATTTCAGTAGTTCTTGGGAAACGGATGGTTTGTTGTTATGTGGATAACTTCTTCAGCGGTAATTTCTGAGATTTTGGTGCACTCATCACTCAAGCAGCGTACCCCGTACCCAATGTGTGGTCTTTTCTACCAGCATTTCCTTAACCTTGTAAGTGCCTTCCTACCACACCATGCAGAAGTGTTGCTTAGCATTAACAGAGGAAATCATCCAAAAACCTGCTCTGATGTGAGGTATGTGTGCTGTTAAGTAGCAACCAACAGTGGGTGGATGTGAAATTCCATCTGCCTTTAAGACAGTCCATTCTTCATTGCCTTCAGTTTTTAACATTCTATCCATCACACAGGCCCTGGATGCAGGGTCATTCTGTTATAATTCTTTCTGGGAAAAATAATGCACCTTTTGTTCTATCAAATACAGTAGCTGTAGAAAAGCAAGAGAGAGAAGAAAAATCTCAGCAGTCAAAGAGGCTGAAATGGCATTCAAAATACAACGTTACCCTTGTGGCCGGACACGGCTTCAGCATCCTCCCTCCCCAAGTCTAGACGACACCCTGCCTCCCTCCCCATGTCTAGATGACACCTACCTCCCTCCCCATGTCTAGATGACACCCTGCCTCCCTCCCCATGTCTAGATGACACCCCGCCTCCCTGACATTGCTTCAGTACTCTCCCTCACCTTGTCTAGACAACACGCCACCTGGCCAGAGGGTGAGAAGGGGCGAGCTTAGCACAGCAGGTTCTATTCAGTTCAGAAAATGGTGACATTGTGCATTTAGAAACCCCCAGAGCATTCTCCAGGAGAGACCTGGCTGGTGCCTTCCTCCAGTGCCCACAGTCTTCTGGTTAAAAATCAAGTCTGGGAAATGACGATGAGAATCCAGAAGCTTCAGGCAGCGGGCAAGGGGTTGTTGGGTGACACCTTGGGGTGCCCTCCATCTCCAGAGGTTAGCCTTTTGCATTCAGAAATCCACCCAACAATATCCTATGGCATTAGCCAAGTGCAGTTTACAGGGCTACATGGAGGCCAGAAGGGGAATGTGAGAGCAAACCCCTGTTACCTGAGTGCACTATTCAGTTATTATCTTCACCGCTGGAGATATCTTAACCAATACCACAGGATCGCTCAGAAGAAATGATGTAGAGAGGATTCATGAATTAAAAGGGAGTCAGAGAGGACGATTTCTAAAGTTTAGGAACTATGATTCTGTAATTCCTTCTGCCTTCCATGAGTTTGTACTGCTTTCAGGCCTCTGCGTCCTTGCTGTTGCTGCCCTGTGAGGCCTCTGTATAGACAGTGAGTTTCCCGAGAACGGGGGCCTGCTTTTATTTTCCTTCTGTATCCCCAGAATCTTGAGCACAGCATGGGAACTGACCCTGTATGGTGAGTTCTCACTTAATGGCATCAAAAGATGCCTTGAAACAAATAAAACTAACTTTAAAAACAGAAATAGCTGGTACCATCAAGAGTGTCTGACCATTGGAGTTTGACCAAGTCAATCAAGTGTAGTCATAGGATGGATGTGATTGAAGACCATCCCGAAAAGCAGGGTGTTGCTAATGACCTGAGGAAATGGTTAGGAAACATGGCTTTAAAAAAGACTGAAAAAAAAATCATTTTGTCACTTTCCCTGTAGCAAATTGATGGCACTCTCCTCTGCAAACACCCAGTGGCTCCTTTCTGCCCCTTGTCCTTTGCACCGTCAGGTCAAAGCAGTGTGAAGAATCTCATGCTCATCCCATTCCCATCTCAAACTTCTGACACCCTCAGAATGATGTCCTTCCAATAGGAAAAGATTAGCGACACGTTTCTTCTCATTCCCTCTAGCTAACTTGCTTCCTTCCAACTCCTCATCTGGAACTTGTAATTAAAACTGCCTAAATATTGCATAGGGGGATGAGGCAAAGGGAGAAGTGGAACTGACTGACCAGTGTTCATTCAGGACCAGCTGTGCCTCTACTATGCTAACGTTTTCAGCATGCACTCATCACACAAGGCTGCAAGGCACAGGGAGAGCTGACGCATGGAGACAGCTTCATTCCCCTTTCTCAGATCTAATCCATCCAACCCTCCAATATCCTTATGATTAAACAAGAAGCATCTATTTCCGTCTTCTCCTTCCCACAGGTACCTCGTGTTCTGCTGAAAGCTCTCTGTCCGGTGTGCTCCAGCTCACCTGTGGCAGACACCGAGTGCTCACTGGAGTCACAAGATGCCTTCTGCCCAATGGTGACATAAGCGGTGAGTGACCCTTCCAGGCTGAGGCAATTAAGATAAGTTCCATCTGCACTCCCTATGTCCCCCACTAGAGTGACCAGGGAGGCCACAGCTTTTATGACATGAAAGTAGTCCGAATCCCTGAGTCACTGCAGGGATGTGAGCCCTGGGCAACCCAGGTAGGATTTGGGGTGAGGGAGAAAGCTTTGTTGTATTAAGCTGCTGAGATCTCAGAGTCTGTGTACCAGCTGTAGTAATTGCCCTGACTAAGGCAGAAAAGAGACCTAAAAGAGGGGAGCTGCCCTAACCTAGATCTAAAATAGGTGGCTTTGAGTAGCCCATGGCAAGGAATCTGTTAGAGGAGGCAGGAAAGGCAAACTTCTATCGCACTCTGCAGCAAAATGTTTGGGAAAGCTACTGCTGGTAATACACGGAAGGCAGGCCAAGTGCCACCTGTCCTCGTAGCTCTAGGGCAGGACGTAGGAGAACTGAGTGTCACTGGATGCTACTTGGATGTGTTGGCTGCACTGGTCAAGGTATTTCAAGGAAGAAGTGATCTCAGGAAAGAGTCATTCAGGATGAAACAAGCAGACATAAAAGTGAACAGAGAAAGTCCAAAAATTCCAAGTCTTAAAGGTCTGGAAACACGAACCGTTTCTAGATTCAAAGGTTTAACAGATGGGACTGAAAGAGGCTTTGCGAGCAAAGGCGCATAAAACCTTTCACTTTTGTAAAATCACTAAGGACAAAGAACAGATGAGAGGTATGTGGCTTTCACAGTTATTGCCAGCAGGCCAGCAATGAAACTAGAGCCAGAGCCAGAGCTAGAAGGAGAGACAGACAACAGATAGAGAGACGCAGACAGAGGAAGCTAGGGGAAATGGGACAAGAAAGTAGAGAAATTAAACAACTTGAGGAATTTTCTTCAAATAGCCTTTGGATGTAGTTAATGGCACATGAAACTGACTGGAAACAAATAGACCAAAAATCTCCTTTGAAGTTTTCAACAGCTTTATTGAGATACAATCCATGTGCCATAAAGTTGAGCCATTTAGTGTATATAATTCAATAATAAAGTTCACCCATTTAGTTGATACAATTCAATGAATTTTAATATATTCTCGAAGTTGTGCAACCACTTGCAATCACAAGCAATTTTCAGACACCTTTCTTACCCCCCGGAAACGTACCCATAGCAGTTACGCCCCTCTTCCCCCCAGTTGCCCCGCCCCCAGCCCTAGGCAAGCAGGAATCAATATACTGTGTCCATAGATCTGCCTATTGTGGAAACTTCATATGGGCAGAATGACACAACAGGTGGTCTCTGCATCTGGCTTCTCTCATGTAGCCTAATGTTTTCAAGGTTGACCAACATTGTAGCATCTATCAGAACTTCATTCCTCTGTACAGCTGCTAACATTCTATTATATGGATATGCCACACTCGGTTTATCCTTTTATCAGTTCATGAACATTTGGATTGCCTCCCCTTTTAATGTTGTGAGTATGGCTGCTGGGATCATTCCTGTACCTGTTTTTGTAGGGACATATGTTTTTTATTTTCCTGGGTAGTACCTAGGAGTAGAATTTGCTGGGTCATATGGTAATTCTGTGTTTAACTTTGAAGAACTGTCAGACTATTTGCCAAAGTGGCTGCTCCATTTCACATTCCCATCCACAGCGTGTGAGGCCTCCCATTTCTCCACATCCTCACCGGGTACTTGTTTTTGTCTGTCTTCTTTATCACAACCATCCTAGCGGGTATGAAATTCTGTCTTACCGAAGTTTTGATTGCATTTCCCTGATGGCTAATGAGTTGAACACCTTTTTATGTGCCTGCTGGCCATTTGCATACCTTCTGAGAAGACATTTTTACTCAAATCCTTTGCCCATTTTTATATCATGTCATCTTTTTATTGTTGAATTGCAAGAGTTATTTCTATATCCTGAATTAGGCCTTTATCAGACATATGATTTGCAAATATTCCTGTCACTCTATGGGTTATCTTTTCACTTTCTTGATAGTGTATTTTGAAACACAAAATTTCAAAATTTTGATCGAGTCCAATTTATCTATTTTTTCTTTGGTGGCTTGTGTTTTTGGTGTCATAGCTGAAACCAATTCCAGCATGGGGTAATTTCCTACTCTGTACACCTCCAGTAACTTGTAATAGTTATGAAAGGCTAAGACCAGCCCTCATAAGTATTTTTGAGTTCAATTTTTTTAATCAGAGATGTGATACAGTGCAAAAATTCCTCTGAAATTACTGAAGTATCTGCAAATGAAAACAGCACACCTTTATCCAGCAAAGAAAATAGAGGTCGGTCACTGAGACACATCCTGGTTAGAATGTTGCACTTCACTCAGATTGTGAGGATCATGAGCATTTTCTTCCAATTTCCCAGCAGAAAAAGAAAGACACCTACAAAGTGGAAAATTCCTTTCAGGCTCAGATTTTTCCAATGGGTAACGCTAGAAAATAAAGGAAGTCTGTCAGACTCTGTGGGAAAGAAAGTATGATTGTAGAATATTACGTTCTCATCATTGAATAGTTTAAAAACTGCAGTGACGTATAAAAAGTCGTCTCTGTAGCGTCTCCTCTGTCACCAGAACATCACACCATTCACACAGCATTCTGTGCTGCTTCTTGCTTTCTAGTAGTCCTGCATGTTATTGTTTCCAAACCTGGACTATCAATCCCTTGAGGGCAGAAATAGTTCTCTTTTGCTCTTCACAGCACCGGGCTATCATCAATACTCTACCCAGTGTCATAAATACAGAGGTGTCACAGACACCTCCATGCCCAGCTTCTCCTCCTTCTGGCTCTTGGAAAGTTGGCTTCCCTAAGGCAGGGATTCTTAAATGTCCAAGCTCATCAGATCACCCGGAGGGTTTGGTAACACGGACTGCCCAACCTCACCCTCAGAGTTCCTAATTCAGCAGGTCTGGGGTGGAACTAGACACTCTGCATTTCCAACAGTTCCCCGGTGAGGCTGATGCTCTGGTTAGGAGCGCACTTCTAGAACACAACTCTAATGCAGCCGTCCCCAAATTTGGCTGCACATTGAAATCTCCTGGAGGATTATTGCTGATGTCTGTGTCTCACCTCCAATACAAAATGATTTAATCTGCCAGAGCGTCGGGTGAGCACCCAAGTGGTTCTAATGTGCACCCCAGGCAGAAAACCACCACCTAGCCCCCAGACAGGTATCTCTTCCCCTTCATCTTCCTGTGTCTTCATTTGCCTTGTGACATGGATATACACAGATAGCTCAACTTGAATATGATTAAGGCAAGGGTTTTGGCAGATGTATTTTTTTATTTTTTTCTGTGATCATAAAAGACATTGTTTATCAATATTACATGTGTTTATGACTCTGGTTTTTATTAATACAATTATATGCAAATAGTCCCTTGTTTGGTAAATCCTTGTCATGTTTTCCTGTAATTCCCCTGCTGGCCACATCCTCACCAATCAGAGTGGATGATTTTCTTACAGTTTTTGTAACAGGCCAACTTCTTGCTACTCCGACCCAGACATTCTCTGGTTGTTTTCCTGCCTCCTCTGTCCCCCTTTAAAAGATCTTTGCTAAAAGGTCACCTTCTCAGAATAGCCTTTTCTGACCTGTAATGGCTGCTGTGGCTCTGCCTCTGTGACGTCCCTGACATGAGTCGCAATGTGCTGCTCTCTCACAGTTCGTGTTCGTGGTTTATTTTTTCCCTTACTCCCCAGAATCCATAACAGTAATCAATAATGGGGGCTTCAAACTGCTCTTTGAATAAAATTAGGAATGAAAGAATTGGGATAAATCACAGCAGTGTTCCAGTGGGAATCCCCTCCCCTATCCCTCCACACACCCCGGCTTCATGCCTGGGGCAGGATCGCACCCCCTGGATGTACTCTCCTGCCCCAGGTTACCTTACTCTGTGTGGTCTCGTCTCCTAGGTGTCTCAGGGTTTGCCCTGGGACTTTGGTCATGCACCGTATAAGTCCCACGGGGGCGGGAGACAGGTATGGGAGCCAGAGATCCTGTCCCATGGTCTGGCATGCACTCGAAGGCCACATCAGATTTTTTTTTTCTAAATTTCTCTCCAGTACAAAAAATGAGCATGCCTAATTCTTGAACAACTGAGCCTTTTATGTAACATCTGTCAAATGGAGCTTTCCAATGCATCACAGAAATTACTGTTGTTAAATTCAACAAGGACCTGCCTCTGGACAAACACAGCAGTTATCTTTCTGTCTTCATCTCAGGCAACTTCTCAATAGGTTAGACAGCAATGACCATTGGAGATGCTTTCACGACCTGGCTTGGGTTGTACTCCTTTTCTCCCTGTTCCTCCTCCCTTTGCAGCTGCTCCTCAATGCTTCTTTGCTAGTCATTTATCTTGGCTTAGCCACCAAGACTGGAAAGTCCCTAGGTTCTTTCCTGAGTGTCCTTCTCATCTACATCATCTTCATCAGTGATCCTATACAGACCTCTTGGGTGGGAAACGGGGAGAGTGAGAAGCGAAGGCAGAAAGGCCAGTCTCTCACTTTCGATTATGTGTGTATATAGTACATGGCATATCATTCACAGCTAAAATTCTCTCTGTTACAGACACGCTCTGAATCACCAGTGATTTCATCACTCAGAATACATAGACACAAAGAAGGCTCCTCATTCAGAATCTCCCTGAAACTCATGATGGACTCGTTTGGACATGGGACAACTCCATCATTTCCTGGAACTTGCATTTCACTTGGAGAAGCCGGCTCTAGGGGAGGGTGTTCTTTGTGGTCTTCCATGTACAGCTAATTAAGATTCTGACTGGGTTTAGGATCAAAGAACCCTGTCCCATTGCATTCCCACATTCTTCCTTCTTCTTTCAGTGTCTTCCAAGATCTATTTTAAATGGGACGTGTTGTGTACTTTTCAGGGGCCCTTTGACCTGTTCCCAGTAAATCAAAACAGGAAGGTAGGTCTCAGCCCTTTGCCTAACAGCCAATCAGTGTAAAACCAAGGTCTGCAAAGCTCTATCTATGTCCAGTGCCCAACCAGAGAAGTCGTATTTCCAAAGGCTTCCCCGCTGGTCAGTCTACGGTAGTTGTTTGCTAATCTGAATTCATATTGGTGATTAATTTTGGAATTAGACTCTTTGTGGGTATAAAGGATAGGGTGCAAAGGGCAAACATCGCAGAGAAATTCTGCAAACATGAGGATATTGGTGCAAGAAGTTCGCAATGAGCTGGGAAGGAGTGGGGAGAAATAATAGGACCTTGAATCCTTTCCAAATCCACCCCAGTGTGCTTGGCAACTCACATGATACCTCGACTTTTCCAAATATTGGGGAGAAAAAGCAGCCAAGATTTTGTGCAAGAATGAAAAGGGCCTGAAGCATTTCAGTTTCCAGGTGGCTAAACAAAAGAGGACACACACCAAGGAAAGCCACTTAGTGTGTGCAGAAGAGTTGGACAAAAGAGAAGATGCTTTTAATCAGACAGAGGAAAAAATAGAAATGATATCTTTATTTGGGTATAATGGGGTTGCATATAGGTGTGTTTGCACAAATTTCTTAGGCTTCTCCAGTAATGATGCAATGCTGTAAGGTCCCCAGTTCCTCATAAATTTAGCTAAAACTTGGAGCGCTACTAATTACAAAACACAATTGCCATGCTGGTAAAGCTATACATATAATAAATATAGCCTACTGCTTACAGGATGAGACCCTTGTTAGCATGCGAGGGGCCTGATTTCATAGTTTGTTCACCTGAAATGTAGGGACTGATCTCCGGCACACTGGCCTAATGTGGCACTGCCCTACAAGGGCAAATCCTCCATCAATAATTAGTGAAAAATGACCCGTCAAAAACAAGTCAGAGTAGGGGAGGCATAGAAAAAGTTACAAATTGATTCCAGACTCTTATTTTTTTTTAGGAAAAAAACATCATGGAAACAGTTACTGGATTTATATTGGAAAATTCCTACCAGGGTGTGGCTCTGTCAAGCGCCCTTCCTTTCCCGTGATCTCCCCAGTAAAAGGCAGAGGGACATCCTGGGAACCGACCAGGAGGCAGCTTGGATCTTACTCCTGCCACTAAGTGCTGCGCCCAAGAACATGGGCATGGAGAGCCAAAACCTCAGACACACAGCAAGTTGCCGACAACCTCATTTGTGTGCTTGGACAGCTGAAATTTCTTTACCTGGTAACTTTTATTGATATATTTCATATAATCACCACTGTTAGTAATATCTGAGGAATGCTGTTAAAGAAAGAGGTATGCCTGAACACTGGAGACACACAAATGTCCATAATTTATATAAGAAATGGCACGGCAATGAATTTAGAGTTCCAGACTGGTACATTTAATATGGATACCTCAAAAAGTGATAATGGAATAATTTATCAACAGCTTGGTTGTATTTTAAAAGTAGTAAAGAATGAATCCAACCAAACAAGCAGGGGTATTATGCACTGAAATTTTGATGGAGTCATGAGACCTACCCATCAGAAGAACACAGGCAGTGTCATTTCCCCAAAGTGTTTTGACAATGGAGGGAGGAATTAAAGTGTAAGGAGACTTTTGTAGTTGATTAAACCACAGTGACCCAAAGGGTGCTGAGGAGTCCATTGCTGTTAACCTGGAGGAAAGTCCCCTGAGCCCCAGCTTGTGGGGATGGCTCATCAGCCAGGTGACAGAACCCATATTCAAGATGATTTCAAGGCCCAAAGGAAGAGACAAAATCAAATAGAAACAATTCATTACAAATAAAAGTTTTTTTAAATGTGAAATTCCTATTTTAAATTCCCACAAATAATTTCACAATTTTGGCACAGTAACATCTGGCTTGGGAGTGGGTTTTGAGAAAAACGGCCTGAAGATGAGTTATATGAGCACTAAAAAGGAAAAATGCAGGTGGGCTCGGGCTCCATTCATAGAAACATTGAGTCCCTATCAAGGTAGGCAATTAGAATGTGCTTCGGTTTCCCCAGGACCCTTCCTGCTAGCTTCGTGCAATTGTGTCAGAAAAGACCATCGATCACGCTGTCCCAGACTCCCTCCCAGATTTCTTAACTTGCCAGGCTTTCCTGTGAGACTCGTTTTCCCCGCTTTGTTGTTCTGTTCTTTGACCTAGTTACTGGTCAAACTGACAAGCATTACTTACCTTCAATGTATTCTCTCACCTTTCATCTATTGAAAACATAATACCACTGCTCAACTTTGAAAGTCCAGCTTGAATCCTACCTTCTCAGTGCAGCTTTCCTCTTCCTCGCCAGCAGAAATGATGCTGTCTTCCTCTAGGTGCTTATGAACCTAGTGGCCATGATCCTTAGGACTCTTCCCAGCCTTTTCACACGCATTATTATCTTCTGTGAGAGTTGTTACATTTAAGAGCACCCTAAACAATTTCTTAGGTGACAAAGGACATCAACTGTACTTTTTTTTTTATTGTAGTTTAGATTCTGGGGTACATCTGCAGATCATGCAGGATTGTTGCATAGGTACATACATGGCAAGGTGGTTTGCTGCCTTCATCCCCCCATCACCTATATCTGGTATTTCTCCCCTCATTATCCCTCCCCACCCCCAACCCCCGCTGTCCCTCCCCTTGCCCCGCCCAACAGACCAGAGCATGTGATGCTCCCCTCCCTGTATCCATGTGTTCTAACTGTTCAACACCCGCCTATGAGTGATAGCATGCAGTGTTTGATATTCTGTTCTTGTGTCAGTTTGCTGAGAATGATGGTTTCCAGATTTATCCATGTCCCTATGAAGGACACGAACTCATCATTTTTTATGGTTGCGTAGTATTCCATGGTGTATATGTGCCACATTTTCTTTATCCAGTCTATTGTTGATGGACATCTGGGTTGGTTCCAGGTCTTTGCTATTGTAAACAGTGCACAATGAACATATGTGTGCATGTGTCTTTATAATAGAACAATTTATAATCCTTTGGGTATTTACTCAGTAATTGGATTGCTGGGTCAAATGGTATTTCTATTTCTAGGTCCTTGAGGAATTGCCACCCTGTCTTCCACAATGGTTGAACTAATTTACACTCCCACCAACAGTGTAAAAGTGTTCCTATTTCTCCACATCCTCTCCAGCATCTGCTGTCTCCAGATTTTTAAATGATCACCATTCTAACTGGAGTGAGATGGTATCTCAATGTGGTTTTGATTTGCATTTCTCTAATGACCAGTGATGATGAGCATTTTTTCATATGTTTGTTGGCCTCATATATATCTTCTTTTAAAAGGTGTCTGTTCATATCCCTCACCCACTTTTGAATGGGTTTGTTTGTTTTTTTCTTGTAAATCTGTTTTAGTTCTTTGTAGATTCTGGGTATTAGCCCTTTGTCAGATGGGTAGAATGCAAAAGTTTTTTTCCCATTCTCTCAGTTTCCAGTTCACTCTAATGATTGTTTCCTTTGCTGTACAGAAGCTCTGGAGTTTAATTAGATCCCATTTGTCTATTCTGGCTTTTGTTGCCATTGTTTTTGGTGTTTTAGCC
The DNA here is from genome assembly GCF_001604975.1 of Cebus imitator. NCBI lineage: Eukaryota > Metazoa > Chordata > Mammalia > Primates > Cebidae > Cebus > Cebus imitator. The sequence continues at coordinate 49,279 of NW_016107938.1, forward strand.
ATGAAGTCCTTGCCTATGCCTATGTCCTGAATGGTTTTGCCTAGGTTTTCTTCTGTGGTTTTTATGGTGTTAGGTCTTATGTTTAGACCTTTAATCCATCTGGAGTTAATTTTAGTGTAAGGTGTCTGGAAGGGGTTTCTGCTTTCTGCACGTTGCTAGCCAGCTTTCCTAACACCATTTATTAAACAAGGAATCCTTTCCCCATTTATTTTTTTTCTCAGGTTTGTCAAAGATCAGATGATTGTAGATATATGGTGTGTTGCTTCTGAGGCCTCTGTTTTGTTTCATTGGTCTATGTCTCTGCTTTGGTACAAGTACCATGCTGTTTTGATTACTGTGGCCTTGTAGCATAGTTTGAAGTCAGGCAGCATGATGCCTCCAGCTTTGTTCTTTTTCTTAGGATTGTTTTGGCTATGCAGGCTCTCTTTTGGTTCCATATGAAGTTTGAAGTGGTTTTTTCGAGTTCTGTAAAGAATGTCATTATTGATAGCTTGATGGGGATAGCATTGAATCTATAAATTACTTTGGGCAGTATGGCCATTTTCACGATGTTGAGTCTTCCCAACCATGAGCATGGAATTTTTTTCCCTCTGTTTGCATCCTCTCTTATTTCATTGAGCAGTGGTTTGTAGTTCTCCTTAAAGAGGTCTTTTACATCTTTGTTAGTTGTATTCCTAGGTATTTTATTCTCTTTGTAGCAATTGTGAATGGGAATTCACTTTTGATTTGGCTCTCTGTCTGTTATTGGTGTATAGAAATGCTTGTGATTTCTGCACATTGATTTTGTATCCTGAGACTTTGCTGAAGTTGCTTATCAGGAGATTTTGGGCTGAGACAATGAGTTCTTCTAAATATACAATCATGTCATGTGCAAATAGAGACAATTTTGCTTTCTCTTTTCCTAATTGAATACCCTTTATTTCTTTTTCTTGCCTGATTGCTCTGGCTAGAACTTCCAATACCATATTGAATAGGAGTGGTGAGAGACGGCATCCTTGTCTAGTGCCAGATATCAAAGAGAATGCTTCCGGGTTTTGCCCGTTCAGTATGATATTGGCTATGGATTTGTCATAAATGGCTTTTATTATTTTGTGATATTTTCCATCGATACCTAGTTTATGGAGGGTTTTTAGCATAAAGGGCTGTTGAATTTTGTCAAAGGCCTTCTCTGCATCTATTGAAATAATCATATGGTTTTTGTCTCTGTTTCTGTTTATGTGGTGAATTACGTCTACAGACTTGCGTATGTTCAACCAGCCTTGCATCCCCGGGATGAAGCCTACTTGATCATGATGAATAAGTTTTTTGATGTGCTGTTACTTTCTGTTTGCCAGTATTTTATTGAAGATTTTTTTTGTCGACGTTCATCGTGGATATTGGCCTGAAGTTTTCGTTTTTTGTTGTGTCTCTGCCCAGTTTTGGTATTAGGATGATGTTGGTCTCATAAAATGAATTGGGAGGATTCCCTCTTTTTGTATTATTTAGAATAGTTTCAGAAGGAATGGTACCAGCACCTCTTTGTATGTCTGGTAGAATTTGGCTCTAAACCCATCTGGAACTGGGCTTTTTTTAGTTGGTAGGCTATTAATTGCTGCCTCAACTTCTGCCCTTGTTATTGGTCTATTCAGGGTTTCAACTTCTTCCTGGTTTAATCTTGGGAGAGTGCAAGTGTCCGGGAATTTATCCATTTCTTCCAGATTTACTGGTTTGTGTGCATAGAATGGTTTGTAGTAATTTCTGATAGTAGTTTGTGTTTCTGTGGAATTGGTGGTGATGTCCCCTTTATTGTTTTTTATTGCATCTATTTGATTCTTGTCTCTTTTCTCTTTTGTTAGTCTGGCTAGCGGTCGATCTATTTTATTGATCTTTTCAAAAAACCAACTCCTAGATTTGTTAATTTTTTGAAGGGTTTTTTGTGTCTCTATCTCCTTCATTTCTGCTCTGATCTTAGTTATTTCTTGTCTTCTGCTAGCTTTTGAGTTTCTTTTATCTTGTTCCTCTAACTCTTTCAATTTTGATGATAGGGTGTCGATTTTAGTCCTTTCCTTGCTCCTCATGTGGGCATTTATTTCTATGAATTTCCCTGTAGACACTGATTTAAATGTGTCCCAGTGATTCTGCTCTGTTGTGTCTTCATTCTCGTTGGTTTCAAAGAACATCTTCATTTCTGCCTTCATTTCATTGTTTATCCAGTTGACATTCAGGAGCCTGTTGTTCATTTTCCATGAAGTTTCACAGTTTTGAGTTAGTTTCTGAATCCTGAGTTCTAATTTGATTGCACTGTGGTCTGAGAGACTGTTTGTTATGATTTACATTATTTTGCATTTGCTGAGGAGTAATTTACTTCCAATTATGTGGTCAATTTTAGAGTAAGTGTGATGTGGTGCTGAGAAGAATGTATTTTCTGTGGATTTTGGGTTGAGGGTTCTGTAAATGTCTATTAAGTTCACTTGGTCCAGATCTGTGTTCAAGTCCTGGATTTCCTTATTGTTTTTCTGTCTCATTGATCTGTCTAATATTGACAGTGGAGTGTTAAAGTCTCCCACTATTATTGTGTGGGAGTCTAAGTCTCTTTGTAGGCCATTAAGAACTTGCTTTATGTATCTGGGTGCTCCTATATTGGGTGCATATATATTTAGAATATTTAACTCTTCTTATATTGATCCTTTTACCATTGTATAATGTCCCTCTTTGTCTCTTTTGATTTTTGTTGATTTAAAGTCCATTTTATCAGAGACTAGGATTGCCACTTCTGTTTTTTTTTTTTT